>NW_011942149.1:1194511-1212591 GCF_000187425.2 Metarhizium robertsii ARSEF 23 | reverse complement strand
TTATAAATATTATATTATATTTATTATTATATAACTTTTACCTAAATAATATTAGTTATTATTAAAATAATCCCCTTCTAAAATATTTATACTTGGCGCTTGGCTAAAAGCCTAGACTATACCGGTCGCAACTAACTTCTGAGCCGCTGTGGAGCCAACCCGTGAACGTTCAAATGTTGCCGGTTGCATTAAACTCAAATTTAGTATAGTGCTAATAGGTTAACATGTAAGACTTTTTTCTTCTTATATAAACCAGACTTATTATTAACCACGAATAACTTGCTTCGCCCCTCGCGTGACACAATTTAGAGAGAAACAGATTTATTTTAATATTTGTTTAGAAAAGTAGTCTTAAATGTCGACTTCTCCAGCGAGTTGACCTAAATCAGGACCCAAGTCCAAGGCAGCAACGCAAATACAGTGCCTAAACCAGAGGGACTATATACCAACAAGTTATTTGTGCATAAAGGTCCCAGGGGCTCTAGCAGCCGCATCCACAATCATCGCAGTTGCCTTGACCACAAGGCATGATGACATTGCAATCTTGCCAATTCGAGCAACGAAAAGCCTTGTTCCTCGGCTGCCCAGCACCACCTTCCGCTGGGGCCGCACTGTCTCCAACAGTAGCCGTTGTGGCTGCATCCATACTCTCCACCTTTCCAGCATTGACGTTCAAATATCTTCTTGTCGCCCTTTTCGCGGACGAGGCTCTCTGGATGGTTCAGACACTTGCGGACGTTGTCGGGGTTCACACCTGGGGGAAGTGTGTCTTTGTCAATTTTCATGACCCCGAGAGCGCCACATTCAGCGTCCAGATCCTCAATGCTTGCCGGTGCAGAAATTACCCCTTGGAAGTAGATGACGGCAATAGCTACTATTTTGAGGAATTGCATATTGACCAAGTTGGTTGATTTTGCCACGAGGCTAATTGTTACACGGGAATGGGCCAATGTCAAAGGTTACACAAGGGCTACAGTCACGGGACTAGGGCAAAGTTCCTCACCGACTTTTTGTATTTAAAGAGGTCTTTGGTCAACGAAGCCTTGAGGAAAACCAAGGGCCTTTGATACCAAAGACTGTTATTAGCTGAATTGAGCCAAATTGCTCTAAGCCCTCTATTGGGCCCTTGTCACACTAAATGCCAGAGCTCAAGTGGGAATAAAGATTCAGAGTAGGTGCTTTCTTCGACATTGTGAGACGGAGTATAATTCTCCGTGTAATTTTACAGGTTAAGGCTGGAATAGTTGGGTCTATTTATACTTTCCAAGACGCTGGTGACTGAAAATCAAACAAGGGAATCGCCGACACTTGTTGCCACGTGGCGGGAGCACAACCAACGGAGCCATTGTTTTATGAAAGTGACAAGCACCATCAAGGCACCTGTGAGTAGAGGGTGAAAGCTTTTTCCCGTATATAACAAGCCCTCTACTTGGATTGTGCTGTTGATAAATTCGAGTTTCTGGTGTAGAGACCGCTCGTCTTGCTTGGCCAGTATCTCAAGTCAGCGTACGCTAATGCTAGAGGTCATGAAGCTTTATTTTGTTACTTTTCTCACTCTTGCCGACTGTTCGTATTGCGAGTAACCTTGATTGATTGGAATAGAATAGGCTGTAAGTTGGCGCTGTATCTAAACGGTCTCTGAGTTCAATGTTGGAACTTGGTATGCAATATTCTTCGTCTGTTATGGCTAGCAGTCGGCTCCATTTACACCCACTGTAGTTGAATGCCTGCCTGGTTCCCTCCACTTTTTTTCCCTGTCTGAACAACGTCTGGTGCATGTGGATGCTGCCCCCAGCAGGATTATAGTGGAGTGCCGTCGCAGAAGGACCAGACCGCAAATGGCTACACATGTGCTTGATTTGGAACCAACATGCATGAGGGCTACGATGGGCAGGAATTGAGGTGGCTCGAGCCCGCAAAATTTGCAACCCTTACATGAATCTCTCAAATCCAGGTTGTAGATTTGTCCAAAATGTGTTTATTGGCTGGACATGAAAGGTGGCTGCATCCAATGCCATCGACCTTCTCCTTGTCGTTGTGGAGGGCTGGTCTACCCTGTCGCCCTGGGGGAGTTGATGGATCTGCAGGTTGGACACCGGAAATGACTTGAAATCCAACCCCGATCTCTCGGCCGCTTTTGACAATGCATGGCATAAAAGGATGCCAGGGCACCTCGTCGCCTGATATATAAATCTCGCCACTAACGGTCTTTCCTCTTTTTTTTTTTCTTTTTTTCTTTTTAGGATTTTGTTATCTCTCATGACATCTTGGTATATCGCATTAAACGGGCCGAAAAGTAACTACACAATATTATCTCGGGGCCAGTCAGAGTTGTACCACACAATAAATTTAACTTACAATCAAAGTTCTACGCTGTACCCGCGTCCGGCGCAATTATTACACTAGCAACATGGCAACAACTTATAATAATATTTCTAAAATAATACTATTTATTATTAGCGTAATATTTGCTCTGTACGTTTAACTTATTTGTTTAATAACGTGCTTACTCTTATTAGCAGAACACTGTTAAGGGCTGGTATATACATATATATTAGTGTATTAAGAAAGTATTTTACAGGTTCTTTTTAGAACACATACTGGATTAAGGGCAGGGTCACTGGGCTTGGAACAGAGGGTTCAATTCAAACTGTAATCGACTTTAGGTTATCAAAGGTCCTTGGTTTTCCGCGAGGCGCTGGGGGACGGAAGACCCCTACAAATACAAGAAGTCGGTGAGGGCTTGTGCCTGAGGCAGCCCTCGCTTGTTACCGACTTCGGGCCTCGTGACCGTTGCTTTTGTTGTTGTGTAACCGTGCGTTGACCTTTGTTGGCCCAACGCCCTTTGTTGTGTGCAACCGTGTGACAGTTACCTACGTGACGCTCGATTTTGTGTACTGCTGCGCTTGTGCCTATACTCTTGATTATTGATAAGGTAGTATTTCTCTTTAAAGTCTGCGAGTAAAGAATTTAGAACATTAAGCATAAGTCTAGGTAGAAGCCCCATCGAGGTTATTGAGGACATCGGCCAGGGAGCCTCTCGAGAGGCAGTATGGCAAGACAACTGCCGTCTTGATGGCACGGGCGCTGCGCCACTCGGCCAGCTTCTTCCATCACAACGAGCATTAAAGCATCCAAGGCTTTACGTTTGTCAACTCACACCCAAATACAGGCTGTCGGAGCCCAAAACTGCCACCCATAGAAAAGAGCGGTATTTTTCATATCCTCTCCGTCCATAACTCTTGGATATTCATCATCATCCCTTTTCTACCTTAAACTCCGAAAGTTGATGGTGCGTTGCTGTCCATCCGCCGCCCTTCATTCTCTTTCATTCCATACTAATCGATTAGTATCATCATGTCTGAAGGACTTCTGACCCAAGAACAGGCCGTTTCAGAGCTCCTGGCCTTCGTCTTTTCCGGCGCCATCGGTTCTGCCAAGGGGAAAGCCGTGGGCTACTCTCTGGTCGCTGCAAAGCCCACTGAATTTTCGTGGTGGGTGGCCTTGGAGGATATCGACGGGCCAGACGTGCCTCTTGACCGGTACTGCGTCAAACTCGACAGACGATCCAGGCAAATTTCGCCCCCCGAACCCGTCGTGCTTTCGAAAGAAGAGTTGTCGGATGCAATTCTGTCCGCCACTGGACAGCACCTAGCCTCATCTGCCAGGTTCACCGATGGTGCACTGAGCATCTCCTACAAGGTCACTGTACAAGAGACTCCAGATGTCGCCTACGTGGTACAGCTACGCCATCACGGCAATGTAGCCTCTATGGACTCGCTGATGACCTTGATATCCAAGACTGTCGACTCTCACATCTTGCCAGTGCCCCCCGTATATCCGATACCAGGAGAGGGGAGACGGCAACAGGTTACGGGCGTAGGAAGGCAGATAACACGACTAATTCCAGGCGTTGTAGCTTCAACGACGTACCCTCACCTATCTCATGACGAGAAGCTTGTTTTGTACGAAAAATGGCCCTCGCATTCCAGGCCTGCTGGAGTATCCCGATTCCGCAGCGTCTCATCGGTGAGCTTGTTTCCACCAAAGTTGGGGACGACATCATACTCAGCGTTGGACCCGATCGACATAATAGCCTCGGCGGGCCCTTTCAGTCTGTACGCGAATATCTTCAAGCTTACATCAGGGCCTCTATTGTCGCTTTGGAGAAGCAGGAAGGCATCCAAGAATACAAGGACCAGTATCTGAAGCGGATCAAGGATTTTGTTAATGACCACATGCACGAGATTCCGCCGATTGTGGAGGATGTCCCTATTGTCGCCATGCACTCTGACATGGGACCTCACAATATTATTGTGTCGAGCCAAACGCCTACGGACTTGGAGGCTGTCATTGACTGGGAATTCGTTGCAAGTGCCCCATTCGCGTCACTTCACCGGATTATTGAGATGTTGTTCCGCGAGTCGGCCGCAAATGAATTTGGCCCCGAGTATGACCGCGCCAGTGAACTTCGCGAGGCTTTCTGGGATACTATTCCCGACTGGAAATTGTGGGTTGAGAGCGAGCCTTGTCGAGTCTTCTTGGAGTGGTTTAGGTTTGGTTTGTTCATGAAGCCTGAGTGGCGGCCAGATGATCTTGCTGAGGAGGATGCACGAGAATTCTGGCGGGAAAATATTCGGGTCGTTGAAGGCATGTTGGAAAAGTATATCTAGGTAAGCAATTCGCGCTTGTTCAACCTTCAGCCGGGTAGTAAGATGCTTGAGTCTGGCTGGGAGTTTGATTTTATTGAAGGCTCAGATACGGGGAGGCATCAAGTTTGTCGGGTAGTGAGTGAGTGCCGCAAAGAAATAAGTAAATTCCATGGCTATGTCGACGAGTGACTGACCTGGCGGTAGACTGGCCCATGTGCATTGCCCGCAAATCGCCCGAGACTTGATGGCCCTCTCAGACGGCGACGCCATGTCCTTGGCCTGCGAGTTTGGCAAATCTCAGCTGTCCGGCGCCACGAATGCCCCAAAGTCACGTATCTTCTCGTTTGTGTGTAGCCAAAAGAAAGAAATGGCCGGACCACGAGCTAACTCCGCATAGGCTCTGATTAGGCCATCTGACAATGCACCGCTGGCAGACGAGGCGCTACAAAAGTCTATGCATAAGACGTATACTGACGCGTACCGACTGACCGGGTTCAAGGGTGGCAATTGGGCCTACGCGTCTAATACCAACGATGCAGTTGGTCTTTCGTGCGGGTTGCCAGAGAACAAGATGCCGCACTAGCAACGACGTCTGGGAGTATACTATTGGGGCTGGGAAAGCATTACTGTGTGAAGCGTGAACATCGTACTGCCCGGACACACATTTATTAACGTGATCTAGCTGCATCAAGATGGGACGAAGGAGGAGGCGTTTTTGGAAGAAGTTAGAAATTTGGGCCCGTGGATGGGCGCAGGGACCGGCACACGGTATGCTTTGCTAAGGAAGCATGAATAAGTGATGGCTTCGATGTTTGTGGTGGCAGACGAGCCGCGCGTCGAGAATCTTTACACCTCCCGCTGGCTTGATGGCAGATGTCGTGCAAATGCCAAACAGTTGAGTATCCCATTCACACAGACAACTTGGATCCTCAAAAGACGAATGCAAGATGCGCACATATAAACCAGATGACAACAACTGCCATGTAAAAACTTGGCAAAACCAACAAGTCTTTACGGACATGGCACTTGCGTCACCCGACACCCTGGGGCGAGCATTATACTCGGCTGATAGACCAAGTGGGCTGCTAGTTATTGCGGTTCAATGTTAGTATCCTATTTATGCCCGGCTTTGAGATGGGCCCTGGTACTTTTCGTGTCAAACATGGATAAGGTTACAATCGCCGCCGGCGTACGGTTCTTGACTGAGACGATTCCTATACACTACGCCAGGAACCTGCCGGGAGACTTTGGCCTAGAGGCTAGAGCTCATCAATGACACATGTACCATGGAGGTATGTATTAAAATGCAAAGTGTAAAGGCTAATTCATAATGGTGGAGGAGTCGTCGTATGCTATGGATATGTATATAAACTTGTTGTTCCCTGGCTCATTCACATCATGTCTCTCGTTCGGCTTTGACTTCAAGTAGCAAATCCAGAGCCCGTGACCGCTACGCCTTCAATTGGTTACATCGGCATGTTGTTGCGCGCAATTCTTACGCTCCTCGCGAGCGCCTTGAGCAGCCCCGCGTTTGCGGCGCCTGCGGGCAAGGTTCGAAGTCATAGGGTCCGGAATTTCATCTACGTCGTCCCTGATGGATTTGGGCCTGCATCGCACACCCTCTGGCGAGATTATCTCAGCCTCATCAACAAGAATGGGACGGAACTGCGGCCCAACTCGACAGCGACTGATCTCGATGGCATCGTAAGTGCACCTCCCTGGAAGATTGTGAACGGGACAAGAGTCAAAAAAAAAAAAAAAAAGCTCACACAGCATCAAGATGATTGGCACCGTGCGTACCCAGTCCTTTGATAAATTTGTTACGGATTCAGCAGCCGCGGCTACTGCTTTTGCGACTGGCCACAAGACGCATAATACAGGTCAGTCGACCAAGCCAACCACATGCTGCTCGTAACGGGCAGTGAAAGCAAGGGAGGGTTTTGCTAACTTATCACAGGGATCGGCATCGATAGCGACGTCAAACCGGTAGCATCGATCCTCGAGGCAGCACACCTCGAGGGCTTCAAGACCGGCCTCGTCGTCACGTCGCGCGTCACCCACGCCACTCCCGCTGGGTACTGCGCACACGTCATGAATAGAAGTCTGGAGGTCGAGATTGCCAGCCACCAAATTGGGCAGAAGCACCCCCTAGGATCGGTCGTGGACCTCATCATGGGCGGCGGTCGTCGCCAGTACCAGACAAAGAGGCCGGGTGGGAACAGCACAATTGACCTGATTACATGGGCCAAGGGTCAGGGCTTCTCCTACGCCGGGAATAAAAGAGAGTTGGAAGTGTTTTCGCGCGACCTGGGCAAAGTCCCCCTGCCGTTCTTGGGTCTCTTCGCCGACAACCACATGGCCTATGAGCTGGATCGTGACAATGAGAAGGAGCCGTCTCTCCTGCAAATGACGCAAACCGCAATCAAGACGCTGTCCGATGCTACCACAGCCGGTAAGGACGGTAGGGACGGTGTAAGCCGTCCCAAGGGCTTCTTTCTCATGATTGAAGCCTCGCGAATCGACCACGCAGGCCACGCCAACGACATCGCCGCGCATATCCACGACATCGCCATGTACTACCAAGTCATGTCTTTCCTGAGGAAATTCGTCACCGAAAACCCCGACACCCAGATCCTCTCGGCGGCGGACCACGAGACCGGCGGCCTGACCCTCGGCACCGGCTACAACCCTGCCATGCTGGAGAGGGCCAACCATACGTCCGAGTACCTCGAGAGGGCCTTTGCCTTGTACCAGGGCCCGGACAGAGCAACGTACTTGAGGAACGTTATTCTTCCCCAGTACGGACTTGTAAGTGCTTCTGACAAAGATGTTAAGAAATACCTTGATGTTCTCAAACGGGACGGCATCTCCGAGATGGGAAGTGTCATCAGACGTGACTTTGCGAAATCAGCCGGCATCACGTGGGCAACAGATGGCCATTCGGCCGTCGACGTCCCTCTGTACGGCTTCGCCGTTGGCGACAAGGCGTACTCGCAGATGAAGGAGTACTTGGGGCCTCACACGGATAATACCCAGTTGGCACTGTACATGGAGTCGGCGCTTGGTGTCAACCTAAACAAGGCTACGGAAGCTCTGAGGGAGAACTGGGTCAAGTTTGAGGGGTATGGCGGCAAAGGGGGGAGATGACGAGAATGCGGAGGCTCACCTAATTCTAATTGAGAACCAGGGGATGTTTATGCCAGACGAAAGAGGGATTCGTGAACATGGTGGACATTTATATCATGGGTTGATTTTGTGACCATCCTGGATTATCTTGTACCATGCTAGTCTTAATTGCCGCGATACGTGGAATCGACATGTTAGCAACGACTTCTGGTAACGACGTAATGGTTCAATCTGCTCCCTGCATTGCAGACTAGAGTGAGATGTATGAAATAGCACGCCATGAAATGAGCCCAGCCACGCAGGGATGGGCCGTTCCTGCCACATCTGGGCCAAATAAAACGCAGCAGGGGCGCGGGTCTTCTCAAGATTCTCATAGAAGTATCCGTTATATGCCGTCCTCGGTACGGCATGGTGCAAGAAGTGACTTGATGTAAAGCTGGATATCGGGGATATTCGGCAATGGGCCTCTATTACTGGATCTTGGTGCTCCGTGGCTCCGTGGTCAAACCTCATGACCATGGGAACTGGTCGGGCATTTGATCAGGCCAAGTTGTTGCAATCACCTTGATGAACTCTTGGTAAAAGATTCTGTATGCCTCTAGTGTGGCGTGCAGTCCTCTGCAACGGGCATTAGCTGAGTTGTGACCCTCTATCATGTCAAGCATGACCTACCGTCGTGTATTACCTACCGTCGTGTATTAGGGCTCCAATGGCGTCACTCCCAGGCAAGTCTTGAGAACCGTAGATGGGGTCACCGGTTTGCCAACCGGCCTCGGACATGAAGGCAGTCCAGGGATCAACGCAGCTAACATTCATCTATTTGGCAATCTCCCCACATGCATTGGCGTACTGCTTCGTGACGACTTTTCAGCTTCAAGTAGCCTCGACTCTTGACGCAATGATCCAGACGTCTCTCCTCTATTAACGGCGGGATCACTAGCAGAAGCCGAGGGTTGTGAGCCTCAAGGGCAGGTGAGTGAGGAGCTTGACTAGGTTCTTCTTGTACCGGTCCAGTGGCACATGCTCTCCATTCTCAGCGTCCGAGAAGCAGGCGTCGTTGGATCCGAAAATGATAGCCTGGCAACTCCTTTGTTAGCGACACTGCATACTAGAACGTTATTAGCAAGACGTACCATGAAACGGGCGCCGGTTTGTTGGGGATCTGACATGATCTTGGGCAACACCTTTAAACCTTGCTCGGTGCCAAGTGGTTGTTGCATATTGCATGGAGAAGCGGGGCCCTTGATCGAAGACAGATGATAGCGGCCTTGTCGTCCTTGTCGGAAAAGTCGCAGGAACATGCTGAATGTAGCTTAGCCGTTGCCGCTTAGCGGTTGATTAAAGTTTTAGTACTCGGTCTCTCGCAGGGAATTCGGCGCATGAGTGGAGAATATAACGGAGCACCAAGCGGAGAACGGCACTGGAAGCCACAGTAGTAATAAATTCTACAGTCACATTTCGGGCCGGCCCTCATCCGCGATTGGCCGCTGACACTGCGAGCCAATTACGACTGACGGACGCATTCAGCGGGAATCACGCCTCGATCCTCCCGTCTGGAAGCCACAATAACGACTTGACGCCTTTGTCAACATTGACTTCATCCCGCAGTGCTAGCCCGATGCCAACGTGAGCCCCTGTCATAGGTGTAATTTGTAAAAAATGCCGCACAATGTCGCCGAGTTTGTAACTTTTGACACTGTTGTATTTCAGGCCCCCTAGGCTGCGGCTGAATTCAATGGTTTTTAGCCGAAGCTGCTAGATGGTCAGCGATGATGGTTTCTTTTTCGGTTTCCCCTACCGGGTACCGCCTGCGGGCCGACTGTATGAGGTTGAATATAAGACTAGCCAAAAGGTCAAGCTGCCAAAAGGCGTCCATTGTATTTTATTCTTTATTTCTTTCCTATGCCCATCGGCCAACCTACACCTCTTCATTCTCCCAATCCTTCTCCTCAAACATTGGTTCTTTCCGCACGCCGCTGACTTCAAGCTTCTCCAAAAACTCGGCGGGAACCGAGGGAATGTATTTCCTCTCCCGCTCCCTGTTGACGCCCCCAAATCCTGCGCCGTACGAAACTAGCATGTCCGTGACGGATGGCAGCGTAAACGGTAGCATCATCGCAGGGTCCATGAGCAAGTGTTCGGGTGCGTCTTCCTCCTCGTCCGACGCGTCGTTGGCGTCGGGGTTGCGCGCACTTGCCACGCTTCCGGGGGTGTCGAGCAGATTGCCGCTGTTTGATCTGCCCTTGACCGGTGTCGTGGGGCTGCTGCTGGCATCTGGGCCCGATTTGGGCAGCGGTGATGCCGCCCGGCTGCGGCGCCTGTCCCGCTTGAGTGCAGCTTCCTTTTGAATCGCCACCAGATACTTCATTGCGCTTTTGGGGAGGCCCTTTTCGCCGACTTCTGGCCGGTAGTGGGTGGCTGCGTGTATGAGCTGCTGTGGTGTGAGCCGTTTCAGCTGTTGAAGAGTGCCCACGAGGGCTTCCAGGTCGTCTGCGTCAAGCGATGAGAAGCACTGGAGCCACTGGAGTAGCTGGATGACGGGCGCGAGAAAACGCCGAGCGGCATCCATGACCGTCTCCCCAGAGGCCCTCGTGTCGCCGCCTTCGTAGTGCTCCGCCTGTCGATTATTCGTTCGCGCCCAGTCCTCGAGGATGGATACGTTCATGCGAATTTGCATGGCCTTGGTTCGTGCCAGGTACTTTCGGTTGGACATGATTCTGTTGAAAAGCTCTGCGCCAAGCCAGTACAGTAGTTGCGAAACAATCTGTGCCGTGATGACTGAGTGGATGTCGTAGAGGTCCAGTACGAAGAGCGTCGAGGAAAGAAGCGATGTGACGTTTCGAGGCGCTGGCTTTGCGCGCTGCTTGGGCGAGGGCGGCCTGAATCTCTTTTCCAAGGGCTCCTCCTTGACTGTTTGTTTCCGCTTGAAGAGCTTCCATTCGTTCTGAAAAGTAATGTCCTCGAAGCCCGGGATCGTTTCGTGGTCGAGCATGGCGGCATCCAATACCTTGTCGAGGCGTCTTTCGGCGTCGCGGACAATCAGGATAAAAATCTCATTGATGAGCTCGGCGAGGTGCGCTTGAAACTCGGCCGTCGCCTCAACGAGGCCCGCATCCTTTTTCAGGTAGTGCAACAACAGCGTGGCGTTGGAGATCCAGAACGCCAGTATCGTCATGTCCCACTGACACCTCTCGACCACGCCATTAATCAAATCCATTGCCGTGACGAGCAGCTTCTCCAGCAACTCGGAGCTGGCATGGTAATGCGCGTATCTCGCGCTGAGGAATATCATGTTGGCCGGCACGGGCTTTTGTGTCGGCGAGCGCTGGGGTGTCATCTTGGTGATGATGATGTCGAGTATCCGGTCGAGCTCGTGTTCTTGAAAGACAAACATTTGGTCGTGCAAGCAGCGGCTCCAGTCGAACTCTTGCTGTTCCTCCTCAAACTCGTCGGCCGGCTAGCCGCAACGTCAGCACAGGAAAACACACGCCCCTAACAACTTTCCGGTATTATACGCACCTCGGGCTGGTCGTCGATTCCCACATTGCCCAAATCAACCTCCAAGTCTCTGGCACTGTCCATCATCAACCTCCTGCGCAACTCATTCTCTGCCATTTCCTCTTCGAACCGGTCCTGGGAGAAGCCCGGGTTGTAAAAGTCATCACCCATTCCGGCGTTTCCGATATTGTAGCCGTTGTCGTGCAGATAAAAGGACATGTCGCTGTCGGGGGGGACAAAGTCGAAGGCTGTTCGGCCAGAGGAAGTCTTCTGGTCAGACGATGCTCCATTATCCAGGAGTAGTTTTGCGATTCCCTTGTGTCGGTTCGTCATGGCCCACATCAGAGCGCTCCATTGATTCCGGTCCTGCCTATTGACGTCGGCTCCAGCGTCGATGAGGGCCTTGACGACGCTTTCGTGTCCCTATTCAGGCATTAGGCCATTATCGTCATCGTCGTCATTTAGACGCCGGAAAAGAAAACTCTACTCACAAAGCAACTCGCGTAAATCAAAGGGGGTGTCCCATCCTCGTCGGCGGCGTTGACATCGATTAAGGGCTGGCCGTTTCCACCAAGCAGCCTCTTGACTTTGCCCACGTCGCCATTGCTAGCTGCCATGATCATTGCCTTTTGTAGCATGTCCTTCTTTTCAGATTCAGACAACTTGTCGTCATTGAGAATAGTTTGTTCATCCTCGAGTCCGTGGCCGGCCTGATGAGCTGCTGCTTGGGCTTGCAACATCTCCATGAGTCGCGTGTCACTATCCTTGGGAGGTTTGGGAATATCTCGCTCATAGTCGGCGTCGTCATTCAGGGACAGGTTCCCGAAATTTAATGGTTTCGCCAACGCCGGCGTTGTGAGAAACTGGGATTGACCTTGAAAGGGTGTCAGACATTGACCGTCGGCGCGCCAGCCCTCACTGTGGCTCGCTTTGAAGGCTCCTAGGTCTACTCACCTTGCCAGCCATCGTACATCTCGGTCTCGGGGATGTAGTCTTCCATCGGAGCATGTCTTCGGTCGTCTAGGGACGTCGGAAGGTCGGCGGGCATGGCTCGTGGCTTGGGTTCGCCATTATTGCTCAGGTGCTCCGAGTCCATGGCGGAAGGAGGGGCAAGACCACACTCGGCAGCTCATGGAACTTGGGCTGCCCTTGATGACAGTCAGACGGCGCAGCACTGTGGGGATGGAGAGGGACAAAGAAAACTGCTGGTAATAGGCTGGGAGTCGTCATGAGCTGTCCCGTGTCAGGGAGGCTGTTTCGCGAGCCGTCGTCGTGTGATGTGTTGGGAGAGAATGGAGCCGGTCAGATCAGGTGTCTGTCTGCAAGGAACCGATGGGTTGAGTTGAAAGGTGAGTTGCGGCACGTCGTCATTTAGCTGGCTTGGCTCGCCTGAAAGTTGGTCCGTGCGCCGCCCGAGCTCAAGGAGACAAAGCCAAAACAGCACAACCGCACAATGCAGGCTTCAAATGTTGCCCTTGCCACCTTCTCAGGCTTCGTACATGATCCCGAGGTAACATAGCATTGAGCCCACAATCTAGGGAGTACATGCACTGATGCAGCGTGCACATATCACGCTCGGGTGAAAAGGCCGATGTGTTGGAGCGTTTTTTAATGTGCCTGTTCGATCAGTGCGGAGTCGTAGTATCTTCCTCGTCGGAACCCCGTCTCCTTAATCCATGCATCGACTTTAGGACACGTGAACTACGCTCCAAGTATGGATTTCGACCATCATTTTGTGGGCATAATTGTCGGTCCTTCATACCGACCTCATTTCGTCAATCGCGCGGAGCAAATAAAGGGACTGGATACTTACCAATGTCCACTAAAGCTGATAATATGGCTATTAGAAAAGACCGGAGGGTTGCTGGATAGCCCAACAAAGGCGGCCGGCACCTACAAAGTGAGTACCACACTCGGTTTGCTTTCTTTTTGTATCCATTTCCCGTCACTTGTCTCTATACGCACCTCCTTTCATTTCAATCAAAGGCAAAAGGTACGTGCTCCCCAGCTTAGAACAAGCAGAATAATCACCACATGTCCACCCTCGCAATCAGCACCTCCAGGCGGCGCGCTTGACACTACTATTGGGGAGCATGGGGAGCCTGAGTTGCGTAAAAGTAGTGTCCTGCCCCCCCCCCCCCCGGGGCCCGGGTCCTTGGGGCTACCCTGGATCGGATCCCGGGGCCGGTTCGTGATGGGTGCCGGGGCCGGAAAGCACCCGAGGCTGACGGCCGCCGAGCCCGGGGTTGCTCCAGACTTGGTACTGTTGGAAAACTTGGTTCCGTGGGTGGATGGCTTTTGAACTGAGGGCTGTTTTCTGGGTCGCGGAGGATCTTATGGCCTGGTTTGCCGAGACGTGCCAGATAATACTTGGGCATATGCATTACTTACCATCGAATCATGCTCGATCCAGTACGGAGTACTCGTGGGGTAACCGATACGTACTTGAGTACTTATGAAGCCAGTTTGCGGAGCGGGGATGTTGACTGCCACCCTTAGTGCCTCTAGCTGATGGGAGAGAGGAGTAAATAGTATTAATGGTACGGAGTACTAGTCAGGCACCTAACAAGGGGACAGCAGAAATACCGGACACTCTGCCTACGTGAGTGAGTGGTGCGTGTTTGGTTTTTCTGTCACCCGCGTGCCTGAGGTGACTACCCTCGATGGATCGGGAAGAGAGGGTAAATTCAGCACCCAGCCTGTCTGCGGAGTAGGCACCAGTGACCCTACATCTAGGTAGTACCTTCCTCGCACCACGGAGTACGGAGTACCAAGTTACATTATCCAAGTCTGACGTGATTGCCGGCATAGATTGTGACTTCTCATTCCACCAGCCACCAATCAATGGCGGGGGCGGGGCTCGCGCAGCAGCCTCCCGTCCTACCACACAGAAATCCAACCAGTCACGTACCGAGAAAATGTAAGCTCCCTTGCCAGCTCAAACTGTAAGACGGAATCACGGCCCCTCTCGACCTCATGTCGTCAACCACCAGTCTGCGTGGCCATGAAGAATCCGCAGCAGCCCCAAAAACCGGCAGCTCCCAAACATGTCTTCTAGTCCATCCGCCCATCCATCACTCATCCACGACGTCTTCATCAACCGCAGACCGCCAGTGCTCTCCCCTCACGCCCAGCGCACCACAACCTCCCTCTGTTGCCGCCAGAGACTTGGATTAGCCACACACGCTCCAGACTAGCTTGAATACAGACCAGTCCGCCAGCAAGGTTTGCACCAACGCCTTGGTTGAGCAAAGCACGAAACTCTCGGCACAACAAAAAATTGTTTAAATAGAATGGCGAGCGCAACAGGTCTCCCCGAGCGGCCACCAGCACGCGAATCCATTGTTGCGTCTGAGACGGAACCGCTGCTTGGAAAGCCCGGGGATGCAGTTTTGCCCACGGGAGCGAGCATCATGAGAACCTTTGTGCTTGGTAAGGCTCTCCTCCACCCCTACTTGATCCCGCGAGAAAACCAGAAGCCCACTGTATTCGAAAGAAGAACAAACCCGCAGTCCTCGTCACAGTCCCCGACTAACCGCGTCAACAGGAACCGGCACCCTCGCCCAGCTCGGCGTCGCCATCATCTGCGCCGACATCTGGGCACACATGTTCTTCAGCCCCATCATCTTCTTCTCCGGCCACCCCATTGCCATGTCGGCCGCCGTCTTCACGCTCACGCAGTCCGTCCTCGTCCAGCAGCCCATCTCCAGCGACACGCCTCGCCAGAAGCGCGTGGGCCAGTACGTCCATGCGGGGCTCAATCTGTTCGCCTTTGCGGCAATCATCACTGGCGTTACGATAATTGAGATCAACAAATTCCGTAGCAACGGCCCGCACTTTCACTCTGCACACGCCTACCTAGGCGTGTCTACGCTCGTCGTCCTCGCGGGGCAGTACGTCGTCGGCTTCACCATGTGGGCTACGCCGTGGCTGTACGGGGGCGAGGAGAGGGCCAAGTCGCTGTACAAGTACCACCGGTACGTCGGGTACTTTATCCTGCTGATGCTTTTGGCGACGGTCGTGGCTACCACCGACACAGACTATGTGCGCTTGGTGTTGGGGGTTAACTTTTGGACGGTCCTTGCGGGCAGCGTCCTTATTGTCATGGGCGTGTTTCCGAGGATTCAGAAGCAAAAGTTGGGATTTGGTCCGAGACAAGAGGAGCGCCCTGTCCATGACTTTGAGAGTGCTACTTCTTAATTGATGGAGGAGTCTCGCGATGGGAGCGTCATGTGACCCATTTTCGAAAGAGTGTCCGTTGTTCTATCATACCGAAGCAGAACTCGGTAAGCGTTGGATTGGTGCGGCGTTTGGTGTCATCGTGTCACTGCACGAGTTGCTAATCACTTTGATGTAGGGTTTATTTACTTATATAGTATAGCTAGGATCGGTGTGCAATAATATGTTTTATGCCCTGATAAATCCAGCGACGCAGGCCTGAAGTCTTACTTGGCTGCCCCAAAACCACGACTTTTGCAGGGAGTGGCGTGGAAGGGAATGACTATACATATCGTTTCCCGCATGTATCATTCTCTTCATGTCCAAATGTACCTTTTCGCTTTGCCGTCCAACTCGGGAACAGAAAGTAGACGCAAACATGGACCGAAATGTCTATGAAGAGGAAACAGCCCCCTGAATGGCACCTGCATCGCCCCGACTGCAACACCTTTTGGAGGGTGTTACAGGAGTTCAAGAATAGTCTAGGCGGCCAGAATGATTTACACCCACGAATGGACACGATGTACGTCGTGTTCTCTCTTTGGCATACTGCGTGTGCGCACGCCATCTTTTTGACACAATCACACAATGTGCGTGCATAAACTCATGCGTTGCAGTCGTTTGCGGACACCATTCTGCCCGCCACCAAGGCGGCGATGGCCCTGTAGTCGTGACAGAGAGCGTTGTCCAGGAGCTCTTCGAGACCGTGCACTCAGCCATCGACCCGTCGTATCAGACTGCGGCCTCCTCGCCCAGAGATGGGAAGACGCATAGCACGGGCAATTATTCACAGGAAGATATTGCCTTGCTTCAGTCTACCTTCTCCACGGAAACCTCTGCAGGCGAGAGTACTGCCCAGGCGATGACTTGCACATGGATAATGGAAGAATGCCTCGCATCAGAATGATGATTCATCCAGCCTGATTCGTGGCCCTCAAAGAGCCGGGGCCTCGAATGCAAAAGTTCCAGTTACTAATTCCGCATCTCGCCACGATGCCTTGCTGAATTCAACTACTGGCACGGAAATACCATTATCGCAACTAACTGACACGAAAAGCACGATATGCCAAATAAGTTCCCCGAGGCGTTGAACAACACGCACCCTTTCCGCTCCAACGGCATCCTCATCACCATGACGCACAGTGAGCGTCTTGCTCCAGGACACGCTTCTGAAATACTGGCAAATGCTGCGCGGCTTTTGCAAGGAGACGCTCGAGGTCGTACATGAGGCGGCAGGCGTTTCCGCAGACATAGGGGTTGAGAGATATGCCGTGGGCCAAGGAGCAGAGGGCCTTTACGTGGATTCATTCTGCTGCGGTGCGCTTGTTTACTGTATGTCATGGGAGACCCTTTGAATCGGGTGGTCTGTCACGGGGAATGGGATGAGGGATGTATTTTGCACAAAAGGACAGGAAAGACACCGTCGTTTAGGTTGGGGGTGTTATGTCTTCGCGTTCCTTTTTCTTTTTTTTTCCCTTCTCACGTTTGCCTTTGTCTATACATGTTGGTGCCGGCAGCCAACTGTTCAAGTGCCCTTATTAAGGACGACCTTGCGTAGAATCTACAAAGACGCACGTGTCCATGCCGTCGAACCGGGCGCGATACGCCGGCAGGACCAAACTCCCGCGAGGGTGTCTAGTTGATTAGTCCCGAGAAATGGAACCACTTGCACGACTGGTTGCGCTGCACTGGACGATGTCATGGGCGGATTTTGGCTACTCCTCGAACACAAACAAGTGTTTGGATCGGGGCATGAGTTTCAAAAAGGCCGTCTAGATGCGTCACTACCCACTTAACCAAGACTCAAACAAATGTCGGATGCAAATGCCGCATGTGAATCTTAGCCCCCAAGGAGGATAAGAAAACACCGGGCGCTCTGCTGTAAGCGGTGCGTGTTCGATATTTTTAGCCACCCGCGTGGGCCTCGTAAAAACGTAGTCAAGCCATGCTAGTGACGAAAGCCGCAGCGGGACGAGGCAGATCGTGGCATCCAGAGACGCGGCAGAATCGGATGTTTCGCGTGGCAAACAGAGCCTCAATACGATACACGAGGCATCGACGGGATCTAAGCACAAGGGATACATGAGGCTGGCTTGCCTAGTGGCACTGTACAGAGTGTTGGTACGATGTATGGGTAGCTGTGCTAGTTCGATTCGAGAAAGCTTGAATCCATAATTCCAGCTTGATGGTGGATTTCCGAATCAGCATCATGCAACTCGCCATGGTAGCGACTGGCAGCATCAACATTAGCATCAACATCAACCCCATGGCTCGACAATACTGGACAACCATTCACACCAAAAAAAAGGGCACGTGCCAGTACTGGATCCAATTCCCTAAATGGGATGCTGCTGGGATGCCAAATGGTGCGCCACTGACGCAATCCGGCAGCATTAGTGTGGGACTTGAGTGCTTTCACCCTAGGTTTAACTTGTCAGAATGCGTCACACGGACACAGACAGCCGGGAGGGAAGAGACAAAGAGACGAAAACCTGGGCTTTGATCAACACACCATGAGCAACCACTTGAATAATAACGGATCTGAGCCGAAGACAATAGAGAGTACGGGTCCCCCCTCCCCCTCCC
>NW_011942149.1:928624-1194481 GCF_000187425.2 Metarhizium robertsii ARSEF 23 | reverse complement strand
CTCCCCCTCCCCCTCCCCCCAATACCGAACGGGGTACTTCAAGATGCTAGGTCGACGCTTCAGCCACGCGCGCGGCAATCGAAAAAGAAAAGAAAAGAAAAGAACGCGGTCAATAGTATTCCCAAACGAAAACCAGTCGTGTCATAGAAGACTCGGACAGACGGCCACGCTCGTGGCACCTCCTTCGCGTCTCCTTGGCCTCAGGGATAGATTCATTTCATTTCGTAATGGATGTATCGCCAAGCGATGTTCGTTCGTGTACCTCGGGGTTACACGAGCAAGGGACCCCTATCTTCTGACTTGTTGGTCTGGTGAAGACGCGGCAATCTGCATGTGTGTGGTGTTCTGCTTGCTCATCATTAATAACAACAACTTGATCTCGTGCGGGGAAGGCCAGTCTCAAGTTGGCGTCGTGCATACCGGCTTGGATTTGCTCTGTTGCAGACGACTTGTCAAGCTCTGCATCCGACATCGCGCAAATGCCCGCGTTTTTGCCTCGGATGCCATCTCCGCGCCCCTAATGTTATAGGTGACATGTATGTATCAAAGACGTCTGGTGCTAGCCGGCTAGCCGGCAAGCGTTACTTGGTGGCTTGCAGCATTCATCTCTCCCTCCCTGGCCGGCATCGGTCGAGTGCAGCCGACGCCATGGCGGTTATCTGGGGAATTCCAGTCGGTTGGTTGTCGGCACTCCTTGCTTTTTCAATATACTCGTATCAATTGCGATAGTAGTACTATACCTCCCAGCTGCAGCCCTACTACACCGGCTTCGCCAACGCGGGCAGGCGCAAGCGCTGAATCCAATCGCCGATTTGAACATTTGAAAGCTGGCTGGTTCCGGTGCAGCCGCACAAACAGGCCACCAGGTGGAGGCAGTTCGGAAATTGGTTCCAAATGTCGTCTCCATGGCAAACAATCAACGCGGCCGAAACGTGACACGACGTGACTGCGTGACTGCGCACCGTTTTGAGGCAAGGGCCGAGACGAAGCATTTCGACATCTTGGTACGGAGTATGTCTTGGCTAGTTGCTATTTTTGGTGTAACTCGGCATTTAGGCGCCATTTGCTGGCGTCAGACACTTCCCACCCCTAACGCGGCAGAGCAGGGAGGACGTATCTATACTCCGTACACAGACAGACCTGAGGTCCAGACAGACTGATAAGATCCACCGAGTTTCGCATCTCACCACATCACTGGGTATTAGAAAGACATCTTTGTGAATTCGTCAATTGCCAGTTGCTTGGTTCGCCGGTAGCTACCCAGCTGAGAATGCTCCGCCTAGGGATGGGGCGTTTTGCCATCGCCATAGCAATCATCATTTGTACGGGCCTTGGATTTGCAGTGGCATTCAACAACAGGGCTGAAGTCATGTTGTGATACAAACGTGCACAGCCTCTCGACGCTGCCTCCTGCTTGCACGTGTCGTGAGGGATGAATCGGTGAGATGTGGGGAGAGAGGCGTACGTAATTCGTAGCCCCCCGAAAGTACATTTACATCGCCTGCTGCACTGTTGTGCTGGGATGTGTGTATACCTGATGTTAGCCGATACAATCCTGACAGGGCTCCTGGTAGTTCGCCGGCCACCTTGCACCGGGGAACGGTCTTTGACTCGACGCTGAGCCGGCAACTAATAGCTAGAGTTGCAAATTAAGCACTCCGCAGCATAATAAAAGCTCCTAGTGAGCCACCGTTGAATGGGTCATGAAGTCTAGGGGAACCTCTAAGTTTCCCGGCGCGTGGGCCTTGGGCTGCATGGCAACGGACCATCAGGCTTTAATCCGTAGGCTTGGGTTTTCTGGCGCGTGGGGTTTGGAAAACTAGCGTGAAGAGCTCGTGATGACGAGGACCAGTTGATGGAGATGCACGGGACAGCCGCAAAGCCCAGTTCTGACCAAGAGTCTTCAAGGCCCAGTTGAAACGACCCGAGAATCCAGGAGGCGCCGAATCCAGTCGAACCTTCGAGACGACGAGTCCTCCTTTTCAGCGGTTTCTGGAAGAGGAGAAGCCATATCAATTACACTACTTTGCCAAGGCCAAATAGCTTCGAAGCAGCGCCGAGATTTCGGACCCATGTTTTTTTATTTATTTATTGCCAGGCGGTACGTCTGCAGCTTGGTCGATGTTTGATGCTGCATTTCCTACAGAGGGCGCCGGATCAGGAAAACTCGACGACTCGACGTGCATTGATTTTGCGACTGGGTGACCTACTAGCATGCCTTGTTGAAAGCTCCAACGCTCTTCTTTGGACCCCGGACTAGTCGGCCAGTCATTGGGCTAGACGCTCACATTGTCTTTGACGATTGCTGACTGGTTGCTTGGACATGATAGGCCCAGACGTTGCATTCGCCATAGAGAGGAAAACTCGGAACACGACTTGAGATCAACGAGCTCGGGTTTGCTGATTGGAACATTATTAGCCAGTTGTTCATAAGTTTTTGATGGAGAAGCATCAGTGCCTACAATACGGAGCATGTTCCGTACATGATTGTTGACCTGATATGTGGAGTTGCGGTGGAAGTATGGCGGGGAGGGCGAGAAAAGTTGGAAGATAGATTATGGCTGCAATACGGAGTAATCAAGTAAAATTAAAGAACAAGGAGAATGCACTCGGTAGATGCTGTCATGGCCCAGGAATTTCAGGCAGCCCCCGTTGTTCCTGTTGTTTTGTTCGGAGTGCACATGTGTCAACTGGTAGTACGTACTACTAGTAATGGTACTTTTACAATGGCCGCAGGGGCAACGACAGCGACGGCACTAACGATGTCTGACCAGTTTAGGCCCTGGACTCTCGCCTGGATTGCTGGCCAACATGGTCGAGGAGAGTGTGGCTACTGAATTGCTTTGCGTGGGTGACAGGGACGTGAGTGACGAACTGGTTTTTTTTTGGGTCTGGTATGGGACAACGGAGGAGAATGTGGCTTCCATTTTGGCCCCCTAACCCTCCCCCCCCCTGGGCTGTGGTGATGGGGATGTGCGAGATATGAACGAGCTGATTGGGCGGTGTGGTAACGGAGGGCTTTGGCTGGCCTTAGGCCCTGGCCATGGACCTCTGGAATTAATTCAATCGCCCACTGGTCCGTGCCGTCACCTACGTCATAGTTGCCCCCCCGGTCGCTTCTCCTGGCGACGGCCACTTAGGCAGTTGACGTCTGTCTCTCCAGGGTTGGAGACGATCCTTGGAAAGAAAAAGTGACAAAATCGAAACGGCGGACAGGTTCTTGGTGTATTTGCGCGCCGGGCCTACGCGCGTAGCGACGCGGGCGGATAGATGAAGAGCCATTTGATTAATGAATTATTTATGTATAAATATGTGTAGTATTCAGTTTACGTTTTTGAAAAACAAAACAAAAAAACCTCCCAGGCCATGGACAGAGTCTGTCAGTTGTACCGACATATGGCCTCTTTTTGCTGACCTTCTTGGCCCGGTGAAAAGGCCCGAGGAGCATCAGAGCACTCAAGCGCCTCGACGGCCCCCCGGGCACCCCCTTGTCATGCAGATGCACCACTGAGCACAGTCGCCCGCCTGCCCGCCTGTCCGCTGGCCCACTTGCAGCGCTTGAGGGCTTCCGAGGACGCAGCCTGACGTTGTGGCCATCCTTGTGTCCATTTTTGCGTCAACCGAGTCACTTGCAAAGTTGCACAACCTCGCGCTTTTGCTGCTCTCGAGCTCGTGGCTTCTGCTCAATCAAGTCTCAAGTGCAGTCCCTCGGTCATTGACTCTAAGCACCAAAGCACCAAGGCCCTAGGCAGTCCTCGAAGCCCCCTCGACCCCAGTGTTGACGGGCACGGGCACGGTGCCAGACTGCTCTCTGCCGACCTCCCTCCCCCTTCATTGTTACTCGTCCAGCCTTCTACGGCCTGGTGACGTGACGTCTGTCTTCGGTCGTCTGACGTCTCGCCTGTTGCGCTAACCCGCTCCCTCTGCGCTTGCATTGCCTGTCTTTCCTGACAGCCTTCCTCACCGTTTGTTCTCTTTAGCAACTCCCGGCCTACCGGCGACCTCCAAGGCTTTGGGCGGTGACGGATTTACTGACCAGAGTTGTCCGCACTTGGCACCGGAGAACATCACGAGAATTGCCCGTGGGTGCCTCTTGTCGTCGGTTGTGCAAGACAGCTGGACCGGTTGACTGTGCTGACAGCAGAAGCAGCTGCAAATCCCGGCCGTTGCGAGCCTTATTGACGTTTGTGCATACAAAACGGCCTACTTACATATACCCGCCTCTGACCTCATGCACACTGCCGCCCACCGAACTGACCTCATAACTACCAATCACGAGCCTTCTTATATGAGGCATGCACAGCCTTGACTCTCCTCCCCTGGACATTAACTACTATATCTCGCCCTCGACTTGTGTCGACTCGACGACGCCCGACTCGACGCGTGCCACCGCAGAGGCTTCCACTGTGGCCGCCGTCAACCCAGCTTCTCCTCCGTCTCCGCCGCATAGATCGCCCACGACTCGCAAGTTAGCTGCTGGGAGTGGTATCACCAGAGATGGAGTGATTGTGGGCAAGTTTGTATTAGTAGAAGAAGCAGAAGCAGAAGCAGAAGACGCCGCACACATTTCCACTGGGCATGCACGTACTAGAATGGCTCAACGCCGCTCCAGCTACCCCTTCTCTTCAGCGTCCGAACTGTCGGGCAGGGGCCTGCGAGAGTGGCAGAGCTCAAAGGAACGACGAGTCCATGGCGACGAAGCCATCGCTCCTCACACGGCAGCAGAAGACAACTGGTCGCCTGCAGGCACGGATTTGGGCAACCATCCTCCAGCAGCAGTCCTGGCTACTTCGCAGCAACAGCTCAATGAATATCGCGCCAGGCTGGCTCGGGACCAGGAGATCCGCGAACTCTCACTCAAAGGTCTGCTCATGACGCAGTCGGAAAAGACCCGAGTTTCTCCCATCCTAGAAGAAGCAGCAGGCATGTCTTCTCCGCCAATGCTCACGGCGGCGCTCACCACCACCTCGACCGAGTCTGGCAACACCGTCCGCGGCACCATGACCCCGGCAGCAGTCGCACAAACACCTTCGTACCCCTTTCCCCGAATGGCCAGATTTCCTTCCCATCAAACGTCGTCCAAATGGGTTCCCTACCAACCGACGGCGAGTCCGTTATCACGGCAACAATTCCAGTCGCCCTTGGAATACCGCGGTTTGCTGGACAAGGTTTCATCAGAGTCATCCACGCCAGCATCGAATGTCGCGTTTGAGCCGCCAGGAGCTGCCTCCGAGAATCCTCATGGTTTCGATTTCCCCTCTCCGAACCTCTACGACTTGTCTCTGATGCTGTCTGCTGAGCCTGGGTTAGATGCGTGGTGGAATACAGTGGTACAAATCATGAGGGACATCTACAAAGCAGAGCGAGTGACGCTGGCCATTCCTGCCGACACGACTGACATTGAAAATGTTCCTTGGGGTCAAAAAGCCACATACAATGAGCATCAAGAAGACGAGCTGAGCCTCGGCTACCTGGCAAAGGCGAGTAGTGCTTCCGATGGGGCAGCGGCGTTTGACGATAGAACCGCAGACTCGCCCTCTACTGCAGCCCCCCGGCCAGGGTTGCGGAGCCGCCACTCATATACCGCCTTTGAGGAAAACAAACACAAATCGTTGGACCAGAACTCAATAATGCCGCCGCCGAAAAGACCGACTAATTTATCGAGAAGTAAGACGCAGTATCCTTCACCGCGGGTCGCGGCAGAGCTTCATGATGACTACACCAAGTTGAATAAAGACGCTCTGGATGAGCATGACGCCACGGCCGAGACTCAGCAGGCAATCCCCAGCTGGGAGGCCCCGTTCATGGCCCGCTACGAAGGCCAGGGACAGGTCCTGCCTGTTCTGCAAGCCCTGGATTATGAAGCTGATCCCCTAATTGACCATACCGGTGTTATGCGAGTGCTCGAGCGTGGTCGACCCGTGGCTCTAACTCGAACATATCCATACCTTCCCAGAACAAAGCCCGACCCTAAGCAGACCGTTGAACAGAAGCCAGCTTCCAAGGGAAGCAGTGCAGATTCCAAGAGAATCAAAAGACCGCGAACCGAGTCCGTGTCAAAATTGTCGACGATTTTCGCAGGAACAACACAGTCCAAGGGTATGGGTAATAATCATGTTGGCGACAAGCTCAAAACGACCACTATATCATCGTCATTGGACGACGAGGATCCCCGGCCACCAACCCCAAAGTATGAGGAGTACGAACAAGCGCCGCCGTCCCCTTGGTCCCAATCACCAGCTCCGTCTCCCGCCGTTCGAGCCGACCCAAAGGAGAACCCCTTCTTCACAGATGCCATGGTCGACGAAGACTCTTTTAACCCCGGCTCACCCCCCACAAGCTACACAGGAATGCGTCCGCCGGAAGCGATTGGCGTCGATAATTCTTGGACTGTCCTTCACATACCCCTGACCCACGTCCTTCTCTCCAAGCCAACGCGGTCATTCAAGCTTGATACGGCGGCGCTTGAACAAAAGTCACATTTACGAAGCAGGGATGAGCGGCATGTAAGCGCTGAGGCCGACCAAGTCTCTCCCGAACAAGTAAAACGAAGCCGATCGTCCCCCATTGCTGTCCTCTCCATCCTTAGCCCGATTATACCTTATCCTTCCAATCTGAGGCACTCTTTAGAAAACCTGGCGCCGCACATGGCCACTTCTTTCTCGCTTTGTCGTCATTACAGCAACCTTGAAACCGAATTAGCCGGCCTTCGACGACGACGGCCTTCGACAACCGGCTTCGGGGCGGTTGCCCCGTTCGGAAGCCATGTCGACGGTGGCGCGTTTCTGGCATCGGCGCAGGCTCTTGTTCATCAGAACTCTCTTGGAGGAAGCATTACCAGTCCCAGCGACTATTCGGCCATCTCGAAAAGTACAACTGCCTCACCATTGGTTACACCTGGCTGGGAACACGGCTCGCTGAATCATCTTGTTGACCGGCGCCAACCTCTTGGTAGTCCGTCAGGTTCACAAGCCCTAGAGAGCTATTTCGCAACCAAGCAAAGACTAGTAGTAAAGGAGGCGTCGAATTCGGCGACTCAACGGCCGCGAACTGTCTCCAAAGATAGCTCCCCCAGCGAGAAAAGGCATTTGTCTCTCGCTGGAGTTCGATTTGGGAATGAGGCGGCTTCTAGCCCCCAGCAGCAAGTGGTGGAAAGAGGCTATTTCGAATCTGAAGATTCCATGACGAAACCCCAAAAGGAGGAGGAAGAGGACGAGGAGGACGCCGGTGCCCTGAGTAGTAGTGGTGGCGGCGCTTCTGAGCTGGTGAGCGACAAGGCCGAGGACGGAGGCAAGGCAGACCTCAATACCAACAACGACGCATCTCACTATGGTCACAGTGTGTTGCATAGCTACGGCGCCGACTTTTCTTCAACATTCCAATCGCTGCCTCCGAGCTCTAGTTTGTCGGCTAGACTGCCTCCCACCCCAGCCGTACCACCGCGTAGCGGCTCGTTGACGTCCATGGCTGGAGACATGCCACCTCCATCCGATAGGTTAAAGGGTCTCATACTAGACTCGCTGCCTGCCCATGTCTTTGTGTCATTGCCCCAAACAGGCGAGACTGTGTGGGTGAATAGTCGCTTCTTGTCATATCGTGGGCAGACGGTAGCAGACCTGTCGGCTGATCCATGGGGGAGCATTCATCCCGATGACCGAGCGGGCTATCTCAAAGCCTGGGGCCACTCGCTTCGTACAGGCGAGCAGTTTTCAAGATCCGTCCGTATAAAGAGATTTGATGGTGCATACCGTTGGTTCTATGCCCGCGCTGTGGCGTCAAAGGACAAGAGAGGAGTCATCATGCAATTCCTGGGCTCGTATATGGACATTCATGACCAGCATATTGCCGAGCTAAAGGCTGCTCGACAAGAAGAAATCGAGGCTTCCGAGGCCAAACACCGACTGCTCGCAAACCTTATCCCACAAATCATCTTTACGGCCACCGAGGATGACGCCATTACGTTTGCCAATGACCAGTGGCTGTCCTACACCGGGCAGAGCTTTGAGGATTCGCTCGGTCTTGGGTTCATGGACCACGTACACCCTGATGATCTAGCGAGATGTCGGATTCCAATTGAGCACGGAGGTCAGCCTTTGAATGACGCACAATCACCTCCGGAAGAAAAGGGCCACGGTGGAGCATCGTCGTCGGGAACCCAGACTACGCCAACGGCGCGCAATGTGCAGCAGCAGCCAGCTGTTGGCAAGTCAGGAATGCGAAACGTGCAGCCTGCGCTGTCCAGAGCCAGCAGCTCCGGTTCCGAGTCCATCTACTCCCTCCCATCCGCCGAGCTCACAGAACTCGCACGAAAGGGCATAATCAAGGTGACGACGGATACAAGTGGCAGGTTGTCATACACTACCGAGGTCCGACTGCGGTCTAAGACTGGCGAGTACCGATGGCACCTCATTCGTTGCGTCGAAATCGACACGTTTGATTTCGGACGGGGAGCCAGTTCTTATTTTGGCTCTGCTACCGACATTAATGATCACAAGCTTCTGGAGGCCAAGCTCAAGGAAGCCATGGAATCCAAAGGTCGGTTTCTGAGCAACATGTCTCACGAGATTCGAACACCTCTCATTGGTATCTCGGGCATGGTGAGCTTTTTGCAGGACACAACGCTCAACGAGGAGCAAAGAGACTACACCAATACAATTCAGACCAGCGCCAACAGCCTGATCATGATTATTAATGACATTTTAGACCTGTCAAAGGTAGACGCCGGCATGATGAAGCTAAAGTACGAGTGGTTCCACACGCGGTCTCTGATTGAGGACGTGAACGAACTCGTATCAACCATGGCCATTGCCAAGCGCCTCGAGCTGAACTACCTTGTCGAAGCAGATGTGCCTGCGTGGGTAAAGGGCGACAAGGTTCGAATTCGCCAAGTCCTGCTCAATGTTATTGGAAATGCAATCAAATTTACGGCCGAGGGCGAAGTGTTTAGCCGGTGCAGAGTGTATACCGAAGAGGACCCGGCAGTTTGCAACGAGAATGAAATTATGCTTCAATTTGCCATTACCGATACAGGCAGGGGCTTCACAAAGGAGGAGGCAGAACTGATCTTTAAGCCGTTTAGCCAGATAGACGGAAGCAGCACCAGGCAACATGGCGGAAGCGGCCTGGGACTGGTGATTTCTCGACAACTTGTTGAGCTTCATGGTGGCAAGATGGAAGGCACGGCTATTCCTGGCAAAGGGTCAACGTTTACATTCACTGCTCGATTTACCTTGCCATCGCCCGAAGACCATCCCAACATCCCAATTAGTCCTGGATCAACCGCCTCCACTGGATCAAGACAAGGATCGTCCGAAAATGTTAACCATCAAACTACAGGACTTTCCGCGGTTGAAGAGTTGCGAGGCAGTAGTAGTAGCTCAAGGGAAGGAGAAGAAGAAGGGGCAAATCCTAAGGGAATAGACTCTGCATCCCCCGTATCCGCCTGTGCAAGTGGTAGCCTGGAACCTCCGAGTCGCCCTCCGAGATATCTCACTGGCCCCCCCTCGAGTGCATCTTGCCATTCCGGTCTGGCTCGGTTTAGTGAGGCAGCCAAGGCCAGCGGACAGGACTTGTCCCAAATGAAATTGGAAATGGCCGTGGACAGAGGGTCGCCGTCGAGACCGTCAACGTCAGAGGTTGGCAGCCCTCGGCCAAAGAGTGACTTGCGCCCACCACTGTACTCAATCTTGATCATCTGCGCGCAGCACCACAGCCGCGAAGCAACGACGCAACACATTGAAATGACGCTACCCAAGGACGTTCCTCATCGGATTACGGCCATTGCTTCCATCGAAGACGCGGAGCCTTTCCTTGGCGGCGAAGATGCCATGCGATTTACTCACATCGTTCTCAACTTGGCGTCTGCCGAAGCCATCATTGATGTCATGGATCGAATTACCAAGTCGCAGAAAATCGAGGGAACCACCATTGTGATTCTCTGTGACTCTGTACAACGACAGGCCGTTCAGAAGCTAGCTGCCGATACGAAGCACGAGCGTTTCTTGTCAGAGAATCTCGTTACCTTTATATACAAGCCTGTCAAGCCGTCGCGATTCGCAGTCATTTTCGACCCGGAAAAAGTACGAGATCTCAGCACGGACAGAAACCGATCTACGGCGCAACAGATGGTTGAGAATCAAAAGGCCAGTTACCAAGAGATTGAGAAGCGCATGGGCAACAAGGGGTACAGAGTGCTGCTTGTGGAGGACAATCCTGTGAATCAGAAGGTGTTGAACAAGTATTTGAAGAAGATTGGAGTCGAGGTCGAGGTTGCTGTTGACGGCGTCGAGTGCACGGAAATTGTCTTGTCCAAGCCTCATAGCTACTACTCCCTGATTCTGGTAAGTTACTGCAGGGCGAAACAAAATGTGCCGAGTCGAAAGCTAACGTATTATGCAAGTGTGACCTCCATATGCCGCGGAAAGACGGCTACCAGGCATGCCGTGAAATACGAGAATGGGAGAAGCTGTCGAGTTTGCCCAAGCTGCCAATTATTGCACTGTCAGCTAATGTCATGTCTGATGTGCAAGAAAAATGTGTTGCGGCGGGTTTCAGCGACTACGTGACAAAACCCGTCGACTTTATCGATTTAAGCAGGGCCATGGCCAAGTTCTTTTGAGACGGCAGGAGCAGCCCATGAGTCAGCAGCGAGTTGCCCCTTGTTCATTCTACTTCACCTCACATATTCTTTGTTCTCTTTTTCTTCTTCAACACTGTATTCTTCCTTCCGTCTTAAGAGTAGCGAGGGGATAATCTTCCCGGTGCCGCTGGTATATAAGACAGCATGAAACGCGCCGTGGCCTTTTTTTTTCTTTTTTTCTCTTTTTTTTCTTTTTTTTCTATGCCTTCTATTAGGAGACAATGCGAAGCGAGCGATAGCGGCCGCGATCACCTGCTGATACACGAAAGTCTGGTTTCACGTGGTGCAAAAGCACACTTTACGATGTTTTGTCCATTTTCTAGCATGACGCATCACTGTATGGGATCGGTCTGGCTTATACAAGGGGGAGTGTTTAATATCCCCCCCACGTGGGTGTTTGTTGAGAGGAAAAAGACGTGCGTACCTGTTAATGAAGGATGCAAGTGTTTGGTGGACTTGCTTGTTGACGGATATTTGTGTTTACTGGGTCTGGGTTGATTCGGGTTCTTTTTCATTCCATGTGTTATTACAACGTGCGCATGGCCTCTGCAAAAGGGTATGGAAGGCGCAAGGTAAATTCTTGTCATGTATTGGAATTGTGTAGAAAGACGTCGTCGGGTAGACGGCGCAGAAAGAATTGATTTCTTGTGGGATTAGATTGTTGGTGTCGAGGTGAACATGGTCGATGTGCCAAGCTAAAAGTTTGTCTGGACACATGGAGCCTTGGTTTGCCGGGCACATACCCCGTACATAGATAGGCTTTGGATGGTTCACTCGGGTCTCAGAGGCGGTGTTCTGTTGGAGTTGTGGCACTCGATCGTATCTGGGGTCAACTTTTTCTAATCATTTCTCACTTGGGGAGTCTGTCTTGAGAACTAGTTCCATCCTACTCAGCAATCAGTCGGTCACGCCATGTATTCAATCTATGAAGCCCAATGTGTATACGCTCCGTTTTCCCGCCCAACGCCAGCAATGCTATGCCCAGAAAAGCGAATGAAAAAGAAGAGAAAAGAAAAATGTACAGCGAAATCTAGTACACGCTCCCACGAATGCTCCTGTCCTCCTTCTCAGCGGCATCCAGGTCCTCCATGTCGGAGCCCGCCGCGGGCGGTGCGTCTCCCAGCCGATTGGCATGCGCGCCCATGCAATGAGAGGTATCGCCGTTGCTCCTTGGAGCTTGTTCCTCGCCATTGTGGCTCGTCTTTCGGCGACGGCAGCGGCGACCCAGGTCGGACGACACGTCTGAGTCGGAGCCGGCGAGGGATGCGTGGCCCGAGTAGGTGCCGCCAAAGTCGCGGCCGAGGTGTAAAGGGGGGGACTTGAGGCTGCGCAGACGGTCCTCGGCCGTGATGTAGGACGGCGTGCCGTCTGGCGAAGACATGATTTCGTCCAGGCTGCGTGTCTTCTCGAGCGGCGCGTCGCCCAGGACGTGCTGGTCGCTGTACTCGTCGTCGCCGTCGCCCATGCTCACGGTGGATTTGTGCCGGTGGCGACGGGCGGATATCATACCTCCGTTGGCGGCGGCGGAGGCGGCGGAGGCGTGACCGCTGAGCTCGTTGTCCTTCTGGCGCAGGGCCTCGAGGTCGTGACGCCTCTTATAGTGGTCAGTGTGGTTGCAACCATTGGGACAGCCGCCCCATTTCCGGGTCACAACAAAGGTGCGTGTGCGGTCGAGCTTGGAGGTGTCGTCCTTTTCCTTTTCCTTGATACTGCTGCTGCTGCTGCTGTTGGCGAGGGCTCGTTCTCGGCGGAGTTCAGACCACGTGCGGAGCTTGGTTTCGAGGAGGAATTTGCCGTTTTCTTGCTTGCGCATGATGAGGAACTCGCAATGGTCAACGTTGCGGAGGTCTTCAAAGTATTCGACTGTGAAGTGGTACCATTTCATGAGAAAGACGCGCGACATGAGGCCGTGAGTGACTAGATGCGGAGAAAACAAAGACGGAGGAGGTTAGACTTGGTTCATGATGAGGCAGAAAAGAAGGTGAGAGTGGTAATCACCTAAGATACAGACGCTAGCAAAGTCGTCGTCGCCGAATTGGCGCCATAGACTCTCGTTGAAGCCGCTCACGCGGTCGTAGGCGTCGGCGGCGCTCTCGCCGTTGGGGATGCGGTAGAAGAAGTGTCCGTAGTCTGCGCGCTCCTGCCACATGCGCTCCATCTCGGCGCTGCATGGCTGGAAGTTGCCAAAGTCTTGCTCGCGCAGCCTAGGCTCCTCGTAGACCTTGATGTTAGACAGGCGGAACGGCGAGGGCTCCGGGTCGTCAGACGTCAAGGTGGCGAGGAGGCCCTCTGTGGTTTCGCGCGTGCGTCGGTAAGGCGATGTGAATACCTGGAGGGTGTCGTCTGGGCGGAGGAGGTTGCGCAAGCGGCGGCCGGCCTCGTGGGCTTGGGACCAGCCTTCGGGCGTGAGCTTTACCCGGTGGTCTGGGACGGTTTGGTGGATCTCGCGGTTTTCTGAGGAAGAGGAGAGAGAGCATTTAGCAATTTTGCAAGTCAAGACGGTTAGAAGAGGCTGGATGCGGTTGGCAAAGAGACGTACTGTTTCCTTCCGACTGGCCATGTCGAATGAGTATAATTAATCTCGGCTTTGCCATGGTTTTGCAGGTAGGGGGTATGTGTAGTTTGCAGAGGACAAGGTTGGGTTGGGCCGTTGACGTCCGGGATACAATCTTTCACGACGTTGAGGTGTTGGAATTGCCGGCGGGACGGTTTGGAACAGGCTGCAGGAAGTCGAGTCGCAAATAACGAGGTGCGGGTATATTAGATGTAATGAATGAGGGCACTCTTGGACAAGCAGGCCATTCGAAGCTCTCGGTAGAGGTTGTCGAAAAGCAAAGAGGTATGTGTATGATGGTGATCGTATGTTGGAGCATGTGGATTATAAATGGTGACTCCAGACTGGAGTTGACGTACCTACTCAAGTACCCCGATACCTCTCCTCAGCGACGGCAACAGGCGCCTGACATGTACTGACTACATACTTGTTTACCTTAAACCCAAGGGCCTGTCGCACGTGGGGCATCCCGGGACCCCAACATGCTGGCGCGAGTAAGTATGAAACCATTTGCAACCGCTGCCTAATAAATCCTTCTCGCGTGACTTGTGCGTTGTCTTGTCTGTCGTTGGTGGTGCAGCCGCCGCGGCCAGATTATTTTACTTCTTCCCGTCCCGCTCATGCATAAGATGATTCGATATCGGCCTGGATTTGGGGGCCACAGGACTGTACCTCGACTACTTAACGTATTAAAGTGGTTGCGCGCACCGTCTCGGGGAAAAGCATGTGGGGCTCCGTCTTCTTGACGTCCGGTCAACCTCAAACATCCACACACCACCCGAGTAAACCTTTTCGCAATCCTTTTCTCAGCCTTGTCAGAAATCATCAGTCCGCAACTTTAAACTTTGCTGTTGCCAAGAGCCGCCTATAGACTCGGGCCCCTTTCGCACAGCTCGCTTCCCCTATCTTTCATTTATTTGTGTTCCTCCGTGTTTCACTCCGTTGTTCGGCCCCCCCGAGCGCTGGGGCATCTCCCGTCTTTGACACTCTCGTTTTCAACACTCCTGCTTCTCACCAGCCATCACCACAGCCGTCTGCCATCGCGTCACATCGTACTGCATCGCGCCGCATCGCCTCAAACAAGGACATACGAGCCCGCGCTCGCATCGCCTGACCCCGCTCGGGGCCTTCCTACTCCCCGTCCCGCCCATCACCAACAAAAACCACAACTCCGGGAAAACCACCACCCTCTCGGGGAGCCGAGTCAAGCCCTCCCCCCCTCAATCAAGTCGACGCAAACAAATAATCTCCGCCAAACACCCTCACAACCCCGGACGCGTCCCAAAATGTCCGCCCCAGGCCCCGAGTCAATCCCAACATCGGCAGACCCGCGCTCCCGCCGGGCCACCAAGAAGCGCGTCCTGTCGCCCACGTCCTCCCAGGCCGCCTCGCTAACAGCCCTCTTCGCCAAGCCCGACCAAAACATTCCCCTCCCGTCGTCCGCCGCGGTCAAGAGGGCCCCGCACATCCCCGAGATTTACACCAACGTCCAGGGGTCCTCGGCGGGCGCTGGATCCGGCGAGTTCCACGTGTACAAGGCCTCGAGGCGCCGCGAATACCAGCGTCTGAGGGAGATGGACGAGACCCTGAAGCGGGAGAAGGACCAGGACGACTTTGAAAAGAGCCGCGCCGAGAGACTCCAACGAGATGAAGAGAAAACCAGGAAGAACAGGGAGCGGAGGGAGAAGATGAAGGCGCGGAAGGCGAACAAGGGAAAGAAGACGGGAGGCACCAGCGTTGGCGGTGGTGAGGGAGCCGAAGACGCTGCACAGGGCCCGAGTAGGCACGGAGGGGATCCAGGCGTGCAGGAGGACAAGGGTGAACAAGATAAAACGGCCGGGGGGACGGCGTCTTCAGCGCCTGTTGGTCTTGTCATCCATGATGATGACTGACTGCATTTGATAGTTCACAGTACATATGGCATGGCATTGATTTTGATACCCTTGTATATATACGCAATGCATAGCAAACCATATCAATTCATTGATGAAGAGTATGAAGCAGTTTACTTGCAGTATGATACTGCATCACATGTTGCACTCATCTTGCTCGTAATCTTTTTTGTTTGTTTGTAACAAAAAGAAAACCGTCTACCCAGCTGAGGGAGTTGTCTCCTCTCGAGCTACCCGTGCACCTTGAATTTTTGTAGTAGTCTATGGCGAATTAACCCTCCAAAACCCACACTTGCTCCTCTGGCGGCGAGAGTATAGGGGTATTCTTGTTGCAAACCATACATGCTTTACTCCCTTTCTTTCCCTACCGTTGTATCCATTCCGTTTGGTGATAAAATCGTCCATCCCCTTGTCTCATCGCTCACTCTCTAACGTCTGGCTTAGTCGTCACCTCCACCAACACCAGGAGCGCCGCCCATTTGTGCCTTCTTGGCGCTGCAAATATCGTCTACTCTGAGCAACAAGCATGCGGCCTGCCAACAGTTAGCTGTGATGAATCCTCTCTCGGCTTCCAATTTATAGGCGGCTTACCTCAATAGCCGTCTTCAGACTCTGCAACTTAATAGCCTCGGGCTCCCATACGCCGTACTCTTTCATGTCCACAATGGTACCCGTGTCGCCGTTGACACCCCACGAGCTCTTTCCCTCGGCCTGCTTGGCACGTAGGTCGGTCAAGACACGCACTGGGCTTTTACCGGCATTCTGGACCAGAGTGCGGGGAATCACCTCGAGAGCATCCGCAACAGCCTTGTATGGCCACTGCTGGACACCCTCGATGCCCTTGGCGAGCTGTGCCAGTCTAACTGAGACAGCCATTTCGGTGGCACCGCCGCCAGGGGACAGGCGAGGGTGGAACATGACGTTGCGGGCAACGCCCATGGCATCCTGCAGATTGCGCTCAATCTCGTTGAGGACGTCCTTTGACGGACCGCGTAGGAGGATGGTGCAGGCCTTGGGGTCCTGGCACTTGGTAAGGAAAGTGAAGTACTCGTCGCCAATCTTCTCAATCTCGAACAGGCCGCATCGCGTACCGACGTCGGAGTCCTGGAGGTCGTCCACTCTGTTCACAATGGTGGCGCCGGTGGCTCGGGCTATTCTGTTGTTGTCGGTCTTGCGAACTCGTCGAAGGGCGGTGATGTTGGCCTTCATGAAGTAATGCTGGGCGAGGTCTACGGTGCGTCATGTTAGCAATACAACAACACATCTTGATAGACAAGTCATTGAACGAAAAAAAAAAACACACCTGATACGCCCTTCTCGGTAATGACAAGGTCGGGCTTGACGGCAATGATGGCTTCGCACATGGCCTTGACCTGCTCCTCCTCAATCTGCAGGATTCGGTTCCAGTCCTCCTCCTTGGTAATTTCAATGTTGGTCTGAGACTCTCCCTTCTTGTACTCCAGAGGACAGTCGAGCAGGACGATACGGGGGTTCTCAATGCGTCGGCGCATCTTGGGGTGTGTGATGTCCTTGTTCAGCATCAGGCCGTCCAGGACTCTGCTGTCCTCAATCTCGCCGCCGGGGACCTTTTCGACACGAGCATAGCGCTTGATGTCAACTTCAGTCTTTCCATTGCCAGTCTCCCAAGTAACGGTTCGCACAGCTTTGAGGGCAAGTTCGCACATCTGGTCCATCCATCGAGAGACGAATTTTGTACCAATAGAAGACGAGATGAGCTGGTTCATGGCCTTGTCGTCATCAATATCGATCGGTAGTGAGATTTCGTCAATGATCTTGATTGCATCCTCGAGGGCGCGTTTGAAGGCGGAAATGATGACGACGGGATGGATGTTGCGTTCGAGTTGAGGGAGAGCTTGGGCCAAGATTTCACCGGCTGCAGCAGCGTTAGTGTGGGTTGGGCGTGGAAGCATGGGCTGCGACGGTGATGATGCTGATTCCACTACTTACCTAGAATGATGACGGTCGTGGTCCCATCGCCAACTTCCTCGTCTTGCGTTCGGCTGAGCTCAATCATGCTCTTAGCCGCAGGGTGCGACACCTCGATCTCCCGCAGGATAGCATGTCCGTCATTGGTCAAGACTATGCCGCCCATAGGGTCGAGGAGCATCTTGAGCATGGCCTTGGGGCCGAGACATGATCGAATGATATCGGCAACACTATGAAAAGACGCACAAAATTGTTTAGCGGCCGGTGCTTGGATGTCGAGGCAGGGTGATGGCAGGGTGGCTAGGCAACATACGTCTTCGCAGCGGCAATGTTGGACAGTTGAGCTTTTCTTCCCGTTTGTCTCTCACCGCTGTTGGTGTCTGCAGATATCAAAAGTCAGCATGGCAATGTCGAGATGATGCAGCTTTGGGGACTCGAAAAGCCGGCGCATCACGAGGCACCAGGGGGGAAGGTTTGCCAAGAAAAAAATAGGACAGCCAACTCACTCATAACCAACACTGGAGCTTGCATGATGGGCAACGTTCGCACTCGAGCGATGGGATGAAGATGAAAAGTCGAGAGCTACACCACGACCGAGCAGCTCAAGGAGAAAGCAGAGAGTTGCCGGAGAGGAGCCTGGGTGTGGATGGAAGTAAAAGGCAGAAGCAAATGGCGGATGAGGAGGGGCCAAGCGCCGCAGACAGAAAATGTTCCCACGATACTAGTTGTGCACCAACCAGGCAGGGATATACTTGGCGGGGAGCACGTCCTAGAGCGGGAAGCAGCCTTTGGAAGGAAGGTGGTGGTGGACAAGCCACTGGGCGCGACCAATGGCCGTTGCTGATTGGCTAGTCACCTTGCTGACCCGGCCTCTGTGCAGGTTCGTTCCCAGACCGCGTACGGAGTACCGCACAGCACCGGCTCAGCGCTCCTCGAGCCAGCGGAAGCTACAGTGGCAACCAGACCGCACTAGAGAGAGTGTCAATGTACCAGACCAGTCGACCAGACATGTCAACATTCTCGGCCCCTGCAGACGCCCCGGCGGCCACTTCTCCGCTGGGACGCTCCCATCTCGAGGCAATCACAGCCAAGCAGAGCTCAACAAACCTTCAGACTGTTCTTCCGAGAAAAGGCCATGGACTAGGTCACCAGTTTGAATCCGCATTATGGGCACGGATGGATGCAAATGGAGACGCGAATTGTCATGCCCGTCAGCGACTAAGTGGATGAGCACTTCAAGCACTACTAATATCAATGTCCGCGTGATCAGCTTGACTATTCGGCCCCCCATGTTTTACCCCAACCCAACAGCGATTTCTTTCTTACGGTTCTAGCGTGTTCCTTCCGGAGTTTGAGACGCCGCGACTGTTCCACACCCTTCACTACTCCGTACGTTTCCCGAGATTGGCGGAACACCGATATCCTTTGACACCAGCAGCCTTGGACCCTGGGCTTATTCGCCTTGGCTATGATGGCATGTCTGCTGATTTGGATGAACAACCTGGAACTTCACTCTCGTAGTTACTCCGTAATATCTGGGGTGCACAATCACGCCGTGTAAACTTGCTTAGTACTGCGGCCAACCGGTGTTCGGACATCGGAACCCGAGCATCCGCAGCCTTCAAAGTCACCATCTCGCACCGGTTGCCTGCTCAGCTTACCATGCGCACCAGGTTTTGTCATGCATATGTTGTCTGCGGTGTTTTGCTCGACGTAAGCCTCGAGCTTACTGCACCACTATGCACTAGCCAAATCCGTTCCCTGATTTCTCCTGCTCTCATCGGAGATCCTGATAGCTACCGCAGGACCTTCTCAGCCTGTTGGTAACCCATACGAGATTCCTGTGTCTCAAAATACTCTCCCCTACTCCATTGCTGGACCATTGATTGATCTCAGTAGCAGCCCATTCTCGACATTGCCGTCATCGTGCGCATACCCGCACCTCTGCCTTATCCATAAAGAGTCGAAATCCTCCACCCAAAAACCTGTACCTTCAAAGCTGTCGTAAATTTCCCTTGCCCCGTCAACGGAACAGTAGAACAACAAGCCTTTAGTTCCCAATAAGCCAAGCAATGAATAGATCCGACTCAACCGGAGTTAATGAGTCCTCACCGAGACGCAAATAGATTATACACGGCTCCGCCTTAGGCATCGCCGTAATCAAATCCTCCAGCGGTACACAAAATGAGTGATTTTCGGAAGTTGTAGCCCCATGTGTAGTTCATCTTTTGGTTACTCCTCGTCGTCGAAGCTTGGTCGTCAGATTCCCAACGCCGGAACGAGTGGTGCATCTGTTAGAATCCCCCCTGCTCAGCTGCACCTTTCTTGAGCCCCAAGATTCGGAGCGGTAGTTACCATTCCCTCAATTCAAAGACGTTGTGGCCGATGGCGCAATATTATTCCATCCCTCCCCGGGCTGAGATTTGATTTCCACAATACAAGCCGATCTGGCCATGGCGGCTTGCACCTCCTTCCACATCAAGTTATCTCGTAGGCACTGCTTTTCGAATTCAGGTGTGATGAAACAGCCAGTTCCTTCGTCATCATAAAAATCATACGGTGGGAGCGTTCCCATTGTAAGAAATTCATGCCCGGAGTTGGGGTAAACTACGTCTGCATTCTTTTTCGAGCACTCAAAGCTGGGGATACCACCTTTGCTATATCGTAGCACCAGACGCAAGCTCAGTAGCTCCGAGTCGGACAGCTCGCCAGACGAATCGGTCAGCTCTGGGCGTGAAGTCACCTAGACTTCCCCCAGCTTCTCGACCTGTCGACTAGGTATGGCGAATACTACCCATGATTGCGCTCCGACATGTGGGTTGTCGGGGTCATCGACCACGAAGACTGGCTTCGTGATTTTGATCCAGGTCCAGGATTGGATGACACCTGATATGTGCGGGCTAAAGGATAAGTCAATCATCGTTCTTGGTGGCAAGCTCCACGGAGATTTTGACGTACATGTCAGTTTCAAAGATTCCAATTGAACCCCAATCATCGTCAATTGTCATGATGGTATCCAGCTCATTCCCCAGACAAGCCAGATTATCAACGGGCAAGGGAGACTTGCTTGTCTTGAAGCTGATGACCCGGGCGCTTAGGCGCCTGCACCCGTATTTTGACGACGAATTTTGCAGCCACTGTCGATAACTGACGTGGGAGGTTGGATGCCATAGTTTTTTCGGTGCTCTGACGGACTCCAGCGCAACTTTCGTAGAGCCGCTTCGCCAAAAGGGGTTCTTCAGCTGCAGTGCAGCTTGCAGTCGATTTGAAGATGATTGCCTATCGTTGCCAGTTAGCTGCTTGGCTGTCTCTGTGCTCAACTCTTGAAATCGTACACATGAGGTATCCGCATAGCAAGACGCGCATCGACAACATCATCTAGCCACCCTAACGACTGCTCTGCTTCATCTGTTGACAAGGGGCCGTTGTCCATCTCCTCGCCGTTGGTTCGCTCACAGTCCTCAGTGTCGCCGCCAGTACCAAACACTCTGCCACAAAGCCGTTGTAAACCAGCTACGTGAGTCAGGCTTTCACCTTGATTTGGTTGGCAAGATACATTGGCCGCTCTCTTGATATAGTCAAGATATTGCCGTTCTTTCGTGAACACGTGTTGTAGGCCCAAGGCAAGGATTTCGTGGATACTTCTTGAGCCTCGGAATTGAGCGGCTCGTGTGTGAGTAGCCCTGCGAGCGTGCGACCCGACGGCGTTGATCTTGGAATGACTTTTGCCCGAATCCGTTGTAGTCTCGCATCCGGGTCCTGTAATTACAGGCGTGCTTCGACCAGAGCCTTCGATCTCGGGGCCGTCTACGTTGCATTTTTTGATGCCAGAGGAAATGCTACCAGTGCTCTTTCGGGTGCTCTTTGGGCGTCTAACTGCGTAGCGATTGCGAGCCATGGCGCTTCTTGGCTGAGGAACAAAAAGTTCAAGCAACGTGTGATGCTTGAAGAGCTGTCATCTGCTGTAATGGCGGCGTTGCAAGATGGAATCACACATCCACAAACAGTGCGTGGAGCAGACGTTGGAGAAAAGAAGTCACAAATGAGAGTATTGCATAATTCCAGAGGAGGCTGGCAATGTGTAAGAGCTGGTGCTCATTCTATCTGGTGACGAAAGAGTGAGCTGGCCTGTTGCGAGATGCAAGTCGCCGGACAGTGGCCCACCCACACAGAGGCTCGAGAGAATTGCCTGCATTCCTTGACAGCTGTGAGGTTTTGCATTCACTGCGGTGCTCCGGATATAAGATCAGAGCCAGTGAGTCTTGGGGTTCCAGACAAAAAAAAACCAATATTATCTGCAATATGCTCGTGTACGTATACTTGACCTGTAGCGAGAACTACTTACCTAGGAAGGGACTTCTTCCTTGAGTACGCCACGCAAACTTGTGAAGGCGTCAGAAGTGTCGCCTTGAGCCGTGGTGAGAAATTTATAGCAACCATGCGGAAATACTAAAATCAGAATGCACCTTCAAGCCCATCCCTACACAAGGTGACCCATTTTGGTGCACATGAGTTGATGAGTTTGACGAGTGGAAGATGTGGCCGTGGCTGCGCGTGTGCGTGGGCCCACGGGGTTGACGCATAAAAAAGCTAACATTGAAAGACGCGTCCAGGTCAATCAAGCCCGTCGTCTGCCGCGGGCCGTTCGTTTCGCTGCAACGACATCGCGTGCCGCTTTGTTTGGTGGGGCCACCGCTGCACCTCGACCTCTTCAATACTTTGCGCCAACTCTCCCGGCGGTACAATTCCCGACTATATAACAGTGCAATGCCTCTTTCATGACTTGGCCATCGATAGCCCTCTCCAACTCGGCGCGTTGCCCGCTCATGCTAGCCCCCGAGCCCCCAAGCCCCCAATGCCGCCATGTCCCGTCTCTCCATAGCAACCAAATCCCGCCTCCCATCGTCTCTGCGCGTCGAATCCACCAACACGGCCGTCATCAAGGCCATCAGTCGACTGTCTCGCGAGGCCCTCATCCTCCTCGCCCTCGATTGGCTCGACGGCCCATCCCTAGCGTACACTGCGCCGTATCTATCGCCCCCCAGAGCCGACGATGACGAGACGCCAGAGGACTCGGCGGACCTCTACCCGCCGTGCAAGTCCATCGAGGAGCTGCACGACCTCTACACAGATCTGCAGCAGCAGAGGGGCTCCAGGCGCGATGTTGTCAGTCGCATATTGGAAGGGGACTGGCGCCATGGGCTGACGCTCTACCAACTTGCCATGATCGACTTTGCCTACCTCGACGAGCACCCTACGTCTCAGAAATGGACGGCATACAAGATCCAGCCTTTGAATCTACCAACCAAAGACGCTGATGATGAGATTCTCAAGGCAGACGAGAAGAGTCTCAACCTGCCGAGATTCCATCCGTCGACGTTCCTACAGAGCCTGCAGGAGCAGGTCCTGCCTGACATCAAGGCTCACTATCACTTCTCACGACCGAAAAAGTTTCCTCTACTGCTGCTGCGCATATTTGCCATTGAATCGCCGTATAATACAGATTTGGCTCTTTCAGGCCTCAACGGCAGCGGCAATTCTACCAGCTTTCATTCTTCCCGTACCATATACCTAGCTTTCCCGGACGGCTCGCCAGCATTGTACATAACCAGAGCACAAGCCACCGGGCCAATTAGCCACGGAGAATCAAAAAGCCTACCCAGCCTCATTGCGAACGGTGTTCCGCAGGCGCTTTCACGTCCTCGGGAGCGATACACTCTCAAGCCCACGAGTCTCGTGAGCAGAAATCTGGAGGCGCTCCTGGACAAGAGGGGCCCGGGGCGGAGCAATGCAGCAGGAGGCGGATGGAGCATCTACGCAAACGAAAAGGACAAGAAATCGCCGCTGGACACGCTCCTCCCCACACCGCCACTATCGAGAGAGTCGTCGTCGAACGCGGAGACGGCTCAAAAGCGCTCAAGGCCGCTGTCACAGCATGAGCGCGCGGCGAAGAGAGCCAAAACGGTGGCCGAGGCGCGCTTCGGCAACTCTGGCATCGTGTCTGACGGCAAGGGCATTGAGCGGTTTGAAATTATTATGCAGGATCCGTATCCCGCGATAGACGGTCTGTTTGTACAGGACTCTGAGGACGAGGATGACAGGCGGAATCGGCAAACGGATAGACGGAGGAGCAAGATTGATGCCGCGCTACGGCAGGCCTTGGGTGATGGTGAAGAGGAGGAGGATGAAATCGATCCGACGCGGTGGACACCGATTGTGCGCATCAACTTTCAGGGCCCGCATGTCTTTGCAGGGATACGGCAATTAGTTGAAGCTGGGATCGTGGACGGCGAGCGAATGCCAGGATGGATGACGGGTGAGGATGGCGTGACTACAGGCGTTGTGAAGAATGGTTTGATACGGGGCCACAAAGGTTCAGGATTATGATGCAAGGTCGGAGTTTGAATTGCTTTCTTGGGTATATGGTGTATTTTATATTTCTATCGTTGATACCCCCTCTATGTGAATGCGACTATGGCCAATGCATATATATGTATATATATATGTGTGTGTGTGCCTCACTTGTCTATGTCGTTTCCTCGAGTCCGAATACGTGGATGGTGTTCTTCCAGGCAGCTTCGCAGACCTCTTCAACGCTCACGTCCTTGATGGCGGCAATAATCTGGGCAATGCGCTCAATGGTGCACGGTTCGTTTCTGCCCTTGACCATGGCGCCTTCTTCCCACTTCTCCTTCTTCACAATCTTGAACCGGTCCGGTACCTCGGGCTGCTTCTTCTGATTCTTTTGTTTCTTGGGCTGTTTTGCCTGCGGCTCGGGAGCGGCAGCCTGGGGCGCCGCCGTTCCGTTCTCCACGGGTGCCTGGGCGGCCTTCCTCTCTATGAGGTACTTGTATCCTTCGTGGCTGGGGCGGACTTCGCACCACGGCCCGTCCGTCTCCATCATGAGCCTGTCGAGGCGGACAGCCTTGACGACGCGGCAGTTCTCCTCCGTCTTGAAACTGCACCCGTTGATGCCAATGTATAGTCCCAGGTCCATCAACTCTTCCATCTCCTCCATGGTGCCCGTAAAGCTGTGCACGACGCCACCCTTGTCTAGGCTTTCTAACCTCTCGCCAAATACGCCTTTCAAAATGGCGACAAAGTCACCGTGGGCAGCTCTCGAATGTAGGAACAGGGGTAGTTGCGGCTGCAGCGAGGCCGCGACGCGGAGCTGCGCTTCAAACGAGTGCTTCTGGATTACTCTATTGCAGTAGTTTAGTCGGTCATAGTCGAGGCCGAATTCGCCCATGGCCACGATGTGCGGTTGGCCGGATGACCTTGCTTGGGCCACGACCGTGGTGAGTAGTGAGATGGCATGGGCGGATCTTGCGGCGTCAGGATGGTGCTCTTCTGACATGGGAGCGTAGGGGTCGCCTTCACACGGAGTCGTGTGCTCGCTCTGCTTCTTTTTGAGGTCTGCCGCGCCAAAGATGGCACTGCTGCATGGGTGGATGCCCACTGTTGCGTAGCAGGTCCCGGCTGGTTGCTCGCCGTTAGCATGATATGTCTATGGGAGGGCGCGGACTGAAGAATACGTACGGTATTCTTCTGCCAGGTTTAATGCGTCTTGGGAACTCTTGATGTCCGATCCCGTAACTATGAGCTTGGTACATCCTACTTGTCGAGCTCGGTCGATGACTCCTGTGAGGTCATCGGGGTGTTTTTGGTGGCCATGATGTCTGCCTCTGAAGATGGGGTCGGACAAGTTGATTCCAATCTACTTGGTGAGAGGCGGTCAGGATATGATACATCTAGAGCCACGGGCTGGCAGCTTCGATATGGCGTTGTGGTGACCTACATCAACATATCTGGGCTTGTAGGTGCCGTTCGGCGTCTCCCCCGCCTGAGAAGCCATTGTTGCACGGCGTAATATGCTTTTTGGAAGGGAAGTGTTATTTCGAAGTCGTCTCAAAATCATTGAGAAGGGTGTTTACGCCCCTTGTTTCTTTCCTTGGTTCATTGATTGAGTCACACAAGGAGTCACAGGCAATTTTCTTATGAACACGTGCAACTCTTATTGGAGCTTCAGGACGGCCTGCAGGCGCACAATCTGCCACTTCTCACTGGAACCACCCAATTCGTGCCTGGCAGCTAATCCCATTTTGACCATCGTCGTCAACATGTGCTTTGTCAGGTGATCTCAGTTGAGCTGGGCTGAGAAACGGCTTAAAAATTCATTAATAATGAGGTGCGTCTCACGTGATTCCGCGCCAGATGTTGGACGTATGACGGGTGACAGGGGTGCGCGCTCCTGCACGATGCCCCGCGAAAGTGGATGAGGGCCAGACGTAAGACAGTACATGATTTCAACCTCCGAGCCGAAGAGCCGCAGGTCCGAAACTGCAAGTGGAATTCGAGAAATGCGCCGAAATTAAATCGTCCATTGACTCTTGGGTCCGCCAGGGACATATCCAGGCAAACCAGGCACAACAATCCGCCCTTTAACTTGGCAATATTGTGACGGTGCTTTGTCACCGCCACCGAAGCCCTGATCACTCACGCTGGAGCTGACGACGGTGCGTGGGGCCCGTGTTTAATGGATTCCACGGATGCACTGGCCACTGGCCACTTTAACCTAGCACAGTTGACCAGTGCCGTTTCTTGTTGTCGCGCTAGCAGGTGCGTAACGCGTGCTGTGCAAAACACGCGCCGCACTTAAGAAGGCTTTCAACGTCCACCTGTACGAGCATTTTTCTTTTCTCGCCTCTACACAAACCACTCTTGGACAGTCGACGGCATCATTTGCCCGTTTTAACTCCATCTTCTCTGCTCCTGTGGACGGTGGCAGCTGCTGGTGCCCTGGTAGACGCTTGCAATAATCGAGGAGACGTTCGCCTCGAATTTGAATTTATTATACCCCTTGGATCCTCATTGCCGCTCAACCCTCACGAGGCCACGTCGTCACCATGTTCGTCAGAAAGCGCGGTACGTATATCATGTTCCCAATTCCACGACTTCGCAGCGAGCCTCTTTTGCTAACGTCCCTGCAGATGGTCGCCAAGAGCGCGTCCAATTCGACAAGATTACTGCCCGCGTCTCAAGGCTGTGTTACGGCCTGGACACGGAACACGTTGATCCTGTTGCCATCACCCAGAAGGTCATCTCTGGTGTCTACGGCGGTGTAACCACAGTTCAGCTTGATGATCTTGTAAGACCACTTCCCGTCAATTTACCATCGCGGTACACGTCAAAAATTCTAACGCTTATTACCAGGCTGCTGAGACCGCGGCTTACATGACCGTCACCCACCCCGACTACGCCATCCTCGCCGCCCGTATCGCCGTCTCCAATTTGCACAAGCAGACCAAGAAGCAATGGTCTTCTGTTGTCAGCGATCTGTACCACTACGTCAATCCCAAGAATGAGCGTGCCTCGCCCATGATTTCCAAGGACACGTACGAGTGCGTCATGAGACACAAGGACGAGCTCGACTCGGCCATTGTCTACGACAGGGACTTCAACTACCAGTATTTTGGCTTCAAGACCCTGGAGCGATCATATCTTCTGAAGCTCAACGGTAAGATCGTTGAACGACCTCAACATATGATTATGCGTGTTGCTGTCGGTATCTGGGGAGACAACATTGAGCGCGTCATTGAAACCTACAACCTCATGTCAAGCAAATTCTTCACCCATGCCTCACCTACACTCTTCAATGCTGGTACTCCTCAAGCCCAGCTTTCTTCGTGCTTCCTTGTGGACATGAAGGATGACAGTATCGACGGCATCTACGACACTCTCAAGACTTGTGCCATGATTTCCAAGATGGCCGGTGGCATCGGTCTCAATGTCCACCGCATTCGTGCCACTGGCTCTTACATTGCTGGTACCAACGGCACCTCCAACGGCATCATTCCCATGCTCCGTGTGTTCAACAACACTGCCAGATATGTTGACCAGGGTGGCAACAAGCGTCCCGGTGCCTTTGCAATCTACCTGGAGCCTTGGCACGCTGATGTTTTCGAGTTCCTCGATCTCAGAAAAAACCACGGCAAGGAGGAAGTCCGTGCTCGTGATCTTTTCCTTGCCCTCTGGATTCCCGACCTCTTCATGAAGCGTGTCGAGAAGAACGGCGACTGGACTCTGATGTGTCCCAACGAATGCCCTGGCCTTGCCGACTGCTATGGTGAGGAGTTCGAGGCTCTGTACGAAAAGTACGAGCGAGAGGGCAAGGGCCGTAGGACCATTCGGGCTCAGAAGCTCTGGTACTCCATCCTTGAGGCTCAGACCGAGACTGGTAATCCCTTCATGCTCTACAAGGATGCCTGCAACAAGAAGAGCAACCAGAAGAACCTCGGTACCATCCGCAGCTCTAACCTTTGCACTGAGATTGTTGAATACTCTGCCCCTGACGAGGTGGCTGTCTGCAACCTTGCCTCTCTAGCTCTGCCTGCTTTTGTCGACTACGACGAGGGCCGCTACGACTTCAAGAAGCTCCACGAAGTCACTCAGGTTGTCGTTCGTAACCTCAACAAGATCATTGATGTCAACCACTATCCGGTCCAGGAGGCCCGCAACAGCAACATGCGACACCGACCTATCGGTGTTGGTGTTCAGGGTCTTGCCGATGCTTTCCTTGCTTTGCGAATGCCTTTTGAGTCTCCCGAGGCTCGCGAGCTGAACAAGCAAATCTTCGAGACCATCTACCACGCTGCCTTGACCGCCTCCATGGAGCTGGCCAAGGAGCAGGGCCCTTACTCTACCTTCAAGGGATCTCCCGCCTCAGAGGGTATCCTTCAGTTCGACATGTGGAATGTCACGCCTTCTGACCTGTGGGAATGGGACACTCTCAAGCAGCAGATTAAAGAGCACGGTATCCGCAACTCCTTGCTCCTTGCTCCCATGCCCACTGCTAGCACATCGCAGATCCTCGGCAACAATGAGTGCTTCGAGCCCTACACCTCCAACATTTACCAGCGACGTGTCCTGGCTGGCGAGTTCCAGGTTGTCAACCCTTGGCTGTTGAAGGATCTCGTCGATATGGGTCTTTGGTCTGATGCTATGAAGAACCGCATTATTGCTGAGAACGGTTCCATTCAGAACATCCCTAACATCCCCGCCGATATCAAGGCTCTCTACAAGACTGTCTGGGAGATTTCTCAGCGACAGGTTGTCCAGATGGCCGCCGACCGTGGTGCCTTCATTGACCAGTCCCAGTCTCTCAATATCCACATGAAGGACCCTTCAATGGGCAAGATCACCAGCATGCACTTTGCCGGGTGGAAACTGGGTCTCAAGACTGGCATGTACTACCTGCGCACGCAGGCTGCTGCCGCTCCTATCCAGTTCACTGTTGACCAGGAGGCTCTGAAGGTTGCTGATGCCAATGTTGGCAAGGACAGACTTCCCAAGAAGCGAACCGCACCTGCTGGCACCAGCTACATGACCTCTGTATCTGCTGTGCCCCGAGCCGCTCACCTCAGAAAGGAAGACGGCATCAATGCTGTCAATGCTAACGGCATTCCTACTCCTAGCAACACTCCACCACCTGCTGGTGCTTCCCGCCCCATTGCTTCTCCGAGCAAGCCAGCTGCCATCAAGGCTGACGTTGATGAGGGCGACAGCCCCAAGGTCCTGCCCACTGAGCCCTCAGAAGCTATCAAGGATGAGGAGCTTGCCGAGCCCGGGACCAAGCGTTCTGGCCAGTCTGAAGATGGCGACGATAGCGGGGAGCGTGAGCGGGATATCTACTCGGAGGCCGTCCTTGCCTGTAAGTATCTACTCGCCTTGCGCAGTCTAGGCACAAACCTATTTACTAACTGATGTGACATAGGCAGCATTGAGAACCCCGAAGCCTGCGTCATGTGCAGTGGTTAACCTGTAATAAAAGGAGACATGGAATCCCTCAGGGGATAAGTGTAACGATTTGCTGACGAGTTGGGTACGACGGCACGGATAAGTTGATATGGGGTAATGTTTCGATTTGGTTATTTTTTTCTCTTTTTTAAAAAGGGCATTCAGCGAATCAGTATATCGAGCGCAGGCGTGGCTCTTTACAGTTTCTGTGGAAAGTTTCGCGTATAAACGAAACCTGGGGTTTATTGTCAAGGCCTGCATTTCCTTACTTTGTCCTATTCTTGGCATTTTTGTTTTATAGAGAGACGGCCTAATGGGTGTCTTGAGTTATCGCAGTGTTGCATACGCGTAGCAAGGATTAATTTCACGAAAGGTATCATGCAAGCACCACATGTTTTGTTTGCCAAGTACGAGCATGAGTTGTAAGAGGAGCCCTGTTTCCCGGGTACAAGCAAGGCATGTAGGAAGCCGATCGCTTTGCACGGCCCGTGTTGCTGGCAGGGTATTGCATTGCACCAAGACAAATAAGAAACAAAGTCGCAGGACCAGACTGGATGTCGTGCATGCGTAGATGAACGACAAGATGAGACATGGAGAAGCGGAGTAACAACAAATAAGATACCGGCTCATGAAGACGGGAACTGTATAACTCTTTCGTACAAGGTGAATCGGTGATCGGGTTGATTAAGATGAGCCCCTCGCTTGCTAGGTTGCACTTGGCACAGTCGTGTTCGCCGTCTCGACGGGATGATGCGTACTCTGTAGTCGGGAGCCGTCTCTTGTTGCATGATTTGGGGCCGTAGGCCATGCATGCCCAATTGACGACATTGCTCCATCGAGCGGGTTGCCGCGGCGCGTGCCGAGGCATTATCGAAAAGCTATGTACAGTACTGTATGTACATGCAAGGCTGGAAGTACGGTGAGAGAAATCGCTGACGGAGATATTACGCACCTGGTGGGTACGAAAGGCGTGGCTGTTCGGGTGTCGCGATTTCGATTGAGTGCGATTGAAAGCAAAAGTCGAGGGAAGGGGCTTTACGTCACCCGGCAACAAACAAACAGGACATGTCCGACATGGATCCGTGCCGGGGCCCCCGTGAGACAAGGTCGAAAGGCGGTGCGGTTGCATGCGGGTGGCAGAGGAGATTGCCGATATGACGTCCATGATTTTGTGGCCTCGTCCAACCAGACCTCTTGATGGGGGCAAGTTTGCAACTGTTAGGCGGCTGGTGATACCACCGATGTCGATTGCTGCGCCTGGCCTTTGCAACCAGATGTTGCTAGGCATAGCATTGGCGATACATGCACTCCCTGTGGGTGCTGTTCTTTGGTCGCAAGACAAGTTGGTTATTTTTTGATATACACTCCCAGGGCCAGCTTGTTTTTTCTGTTGTTGTCTGTTTTAGTGCGATTGGTTATGCAAAACGTGCGTGGCTGGGCCGTCCTGCATGTCCAGCCCACTCAGAATGCATTGGATATTGGATCATGAGATTTGGCTGCGGAGTGCGCAGTGGGCATTGAGGCAGGTTGAGAGCAGTGGTACTTGACACCTTACATATGCCTGTATGAAAATATTATTGATGTTATGCGGTACTCGGGTTGTCGGGGTTGGTTGGTTGTAGATGGATGGTGGCTCGCATAGCACAATCATCCGTGTAATAGTGATGGAGTAACGGGGTACGCACCAGGACTCGCAAGGCCTGTTTCTTGATTTTATAGGCCTTCTATTGCCGGCCATGCGTGTGTGCCCAATGAATTTGTTTATACCAAGTTCAAGAACAATTCAACGCGTGATTGAAAATGACGGACCTGCCACCCGTGGCCGTGGCCGTGGCCGTGGCTAGAGGAGCAACCGTTACGGGACACCCAATGAGTCGTCAAACCAAGTGTAGTAAATAGCATGCGTAGCGGTGGTGCATTTCGGTAGCTACAAGACAGCACAGAACACACATGACGGAGCCTGTCGTCCAGATTGACCTGCAAGGTACGCCAGGGCCCGAGCTGCCCAAAGAAATAAACTCAGGGTGCCGTTGGAACAAGATGGCCCGGGTCCGGGGCCGAAGGCGCGCCACAAGACTTGGATGCAAAATCTTCAACATTGTTCCGTCGACGGCGCGCTGTCCAATGACTCCCCGTATGCTCAACCCGTGTCAGTACGCACGAGCACTCTTCTTGCAACTCTTCATAAAGGGCGCTTGGAATCCGGAGGCATAGTCCGGCTTGCGCACCTGTTTTACCGATGCCATTTGTCGACCTAAATGTCCCTGTCATTTCGTCACGCTCCACGCGATTGTATCCGGTTGGAGGCAACTTTCAACATTCATCTCCTTTTGGCGGCCTCTGGGCCAGGCTACCTTCCCATCTGCGCTGAAAAGGCATCCCGCGGGCGAATTTGCCTGCGATGCTGCATATTATATCCCAGCAGACGGTCATCGGAGCGCCGAAATGTGGAGGTGCTGAATGTCTGGCCAGTGACTCGGACTCGGCCAGGGGACCCAAATGATGCCAACCATGGCCAAGACGTGGTTGGTGGGTTGAGTGGGTGGCTAGTGAAGTCCAGCTGGACAGGGCTCAGACCGTGGACCGCCGTTTCTCGATATCCGCCACAGGCTTCTTGGGTTCAACAACCTGGGCCTCTCTGGACGAGGAGTGCCATAGACAACAGCCCGATGTTTCGTGAGACCAAAATCTAAGGTTCCGCGGTTGATGCCATCCATTCAGCATGGCCTTGTATGTACATACGTGGGTTCAGTCCCTATGAATACCCATAGTCCGTCCCTTGTTCTTGGTCCTTCATTAGAGGAGAATTAAACCAAGCAGCCCCTGCGATAGGGCTCGAACTTTATTCGGCGCCCCATTGACCAATCGAAACCGCACGGCTAGAAGGTACATGTAGTTTTCCTCCCGAGGCCAGCTCGGTTCAGGGAGGGTGCGACATCTTGGTCAACCCCTGTCCATGACTATTGGCGCTTGGATGGTGGTACCGATCGGCTTCAAACCGCGCCTTGCGGGGGCTAATTTCGTCACTCTTCGCTCTAGACGGACTAAGATATCACCCCAACACTAGGGTGTGGTAGGAAAATTATTCAGTCTGTGTTGCTCGCCGAAAGAAAACTATGCTTCCATTCGAACTGAGGGCCATGGCATTGTAACAGACGAGACTCGTGCTAGTATGTAGTGAGCACGACTTTGTTCCTTTATCTTGTCATAGATCTGAACAAAACCAGATCTTCGTAGTGGAGAGTGGCCGGGGTAAGCTGATATCACTCTTGTCCAATGGAATCAATTGACGCCACCTCAGGCGAGGCAACGAATGACAACGGCCTAATCACAGACATTATCTCTAAAGTAGGAGTCTTAGATGTGTTCACGAAGCATCTAAGAAGGCTTACTTTGGCTGTCTAAACACCGCGAAATAGCTGTCTGGCCTATTGGCTCTTCGTTCCAGTTGCGAGTTACGGGGCATGGTTGCGAGCGTGATGAGTTCATCGTACCATCAGACACTCCTTTATAGCCGACGAGAAAGTTGTCTTTCTTGACTGACATTTATACTCGGAAGTAGAAAAGTGTTTAACGAGTAGGCGTCAGTGCCTGCGAGTTGCTCATTTCTTGAAACTCATCAGGCTTTCGGCCATCTCCACAGAGGTTATGCTCTTTCGAGTTTGGCTATTATTGCCAGAGTTCCAGGTCGGGAGCGGATCCCTAGGCAGTTGTTTATAAATTATAAGTGGCTTGAGGCGAGGGATGCGGCTGTGTCTCTGGTTAGTTGAAGCGGGAGTAGTTTACTTTTGAGGGTTTCATTGAATCCGCCTTTTCTGATTTTTTTTTTTCTTTTCTTCTTGTGACAGGTTATCCGCGGTAGTCGAGTCTGTCTGCCAAGACCCGTTCCTCGATGGGCAAATACGCGACGTGGTTATAGTCCTAATGATGATGGCCACACAGCCAGCCTCTCTGGGGATGCCGTTTGCGTGTGGCGATTGTGGCGCGGCATCGAACTTCCACGAGCATCCATTGACCTGGTCCATCCCAAAGAAGCAGCCCAAGGTAGCATGGGTGAGGGGTAGACGCCGCAATGGTCCACTCATATTTCCATTCCAGTCAGGGCCTCTCATAATCGATCGAAGCTTGGCATCATTGTCCATGACTGCCCGCCTAATTTCCAATGCGGAACCTCTTTGTCAGTGTATGGCGCATGGCGCCAGCACCTCAATGCTTCCTGTTCTCTTCCCTGCGTTTGGTGTGTCTTGCTGCCCTGGCAGTCTGCGTCAAATAAAATTGCACGCTGTTAGTGCTCAGACGGCGTTTGTTAGTGCATGCGACAATGCTCCAACCTGCTCTCACAACCTACGCATTGATGTTTAAAATTGAGATACAGATGTGGAAGCTGATTTGAGCCGTGGTAGCCTCTTATGCGTTTAGGAAAGTTCCAGGCAAGATTCGGCAACAACGAGTCGGAGAGGCCGTACGGAGGATTGTGTATTTCTCAAGTCGAATGGGATTTTCGTCGACGGAGCATCCAAACAAGCAAGCAAGAACCATCACAAGCCACGAGATGGTCCTGTCCACGCTTCTCAATGGAGAACCTTGCGGGAGGTACACATCGCTGTGTTCCTTACTGTGTTCCTTGGCGCAAGTCCAGGGCATCGTCCGTTTGTTTCATCTACCAGACTACTCGGCATATTGTAAAAGGAATGTTCGACAGGTGTGCGACTGATAACTCCATCCCGTAAACAATCCCCCCTCCCGGCTCAACAAGTCGGCCATTCGATGATTTGCCATGGGAGGCCTGATTTCCGAAGTTCATTTCCAAGCTATCACAACGCCTGTCCGTTCGCCACATGACGACAGAGGAGGCGCTGCGGCGAGATGGTAACCAAGCAATGAGTTGAAAGAGCGGCTCCCCCGTGTTCCCAAACGACTCCGCTAGCCGGGACGCGGGCGTCACTGATTCCCAAGCTTGGGAGATGTACGTAACAGTACATACGTTGCTGGTGTGCCGTTACCTCATTGGTAACGTTGGTGGATGGACCACCTTTTTACGACCCTTGGAGAGCGTGCCACCAGACCACCAAAACCACACCTGGAGGCGAGGTTGCGGGTGCTGCGACTTGAGCGTTGATGGTATGTACATCACTCGTGAGAGACAGCCGTAACTCTGGTGATTGACTGGCAACTCAATTGCGATATTCCCTTGATTTCCGTTAACGGCCGTCAGAGTTCAACATGATGTATTGGCCCTGTGTGTTGTCAATACCCGTCTGGCTTGCTATCTTGCCCTTCCTTGCCTACCGATGGTTAATCATGCTGGCCAGCAGCAAGCCTCAACAGCCACATCTCACCGAAAAGACAGATGGAGCAGACCAGGGCGTTCATTAGGATCTCTAGATACGGCATGGCCAACTGGCCAACTGGGGTGCCTGGGGGTGCGTGTGAAGGTGAGTGATTGAGGGTGAGGGTGCAGCGGGTGGCTGGTGGCTGGTGGGCCTCACGAACTTTGCTGGAAAGGTCAACTACTAGCTGAGACGGGGCCCCGAGGTGGATCCAGATATGCCCCAGTGCGCCTGAGCCCAGCGAGCCCATGATAGCCCAGGATCGGTACCTGGTCCGTCGGTACCCTTGCCTTGGCAAACCCAGCTCTGCTGGTCCTATTCCGGAGCACTCCGTATCCTCTGGTCACTCTAATGTTTACCTGGGTATGATGTGGCCGTCTCATGGCCGAGAAGCGCCATGGGTAGGCACCAAAAAGTTGAGCAGAACCTGAGCAGCATCTGAGGTGCCGGGCAGGTGGCACACGGCTGCCGGCCACCTGTTCCTGCCTTGGCAGTCTGGCTGGCCCACTGGTGCTTGCTTTGCACGGCTCGGGCTAGGAAGCGAATATCAACAGCACTCGGGCGCCCTCGTCCACATCATAAATCTGCTTCTGCCCTCCTCGATTTTTCCCTTCTCCCTTACTCCTCTCTACCCACGCTCTGTTCCTCAATCTCAAGCACTGCCCTGCCATCAAGACTCATCTCACTCACAAGTCTACTATCAACGTGTAAGTCTGCATTCTTCCTTCTTGGTTCCCTTTGGCTTTCATCTGTCACGTTGCCGTCACACTGCCTGCTCCCTCGCCTGCTCTTCTCCCACATGGAGTATCCCAGGTCAATTCGTAAGGGAGGGGGAACGAAGGAGTCTTTTGGAACGACGCCCGTCCGGAGCACCTTGGCTACGGCTCATCGAGATCATCTGGTCTGGAATGCAGACTCTACACTGTCAATTTAATCGTCTCTGGAGCCTCTTCTGCTGTCTCGAGCTGCCTGCTACGCCTCGGTGATGAATCTTTGCAGCGACAATTGGCCCTATATACCCCAACATTACGACTCCTCGATTCATCATTCCATTGCCACCCAGCTATACACGACAAGCCACGCCTTACACATGGCAGAATGCGCGTGCTGGTTTTCACCTGCACAGACTTATCATATTGTACAAGTGCTCTGCTCATATGAATTATGGCTAACCAAGTTCCGAGATTCTAGTCTGAAACAACTACTGAACACCGTCAAGATGAAGTCGGCTGCCTTCGCTTTCACCTTGGTTGCGGCTGTTGCTGCTCAGGACCTTGCCGCCCTCGCTCAGTGCGGTGTAAGTGCTTCACCATCCCGAACCTTCAGGGGTTGTCTTGATTGCTAACCTGATGGTGACAGCAAACCTGTGCCGGTAACATGATTGCTGCAGGAAAGGCCCAGGAGCTTGGCTGCAAGGAGGGCGACGTCAAGTGCCTCTGCAGCAACCCCAACTTCGCCTACGGTCTCCGTGACTGCTCTCGCGCCATCTGCAGCCAACAAGATGTCGAAAAAGTCGTCGAGTACGGTGTGAAGTACTGCGAGGGTGCCGGTGTCGTGATTACTGGGGGATCTGGCGGTCCTAGCCAGACTGGCAGCAACGGTGAAGCCACTCAAACTGGTTCTAACGGTGCTGGCGCCTCTCACACTGGTTCCAACAGTGGTGAGGCCTCTCATAGTGCTACTGGCGGTGGTGAGGCCACTCAATCCGGCGAGAGTGGCAGTGGTGCCCAAGTCACTACCCTCTACAGCACTGAAACCGGCACTGATGGCAAGGTCATCACTACCCCAGTTGCCACTTCCACCATTGAGGGCGGCAACAGCGGAAACGGTGACGCTAGCGGCTCTGTCCTCACTTACACTACCAACGGTTCTCAGGTTGTCACTACTCTCGCCACCGCGGTGAGCAGCCCTACTGGCACTGAGAGCTCTGGTGCCACCGAAACTGGCTCCGGCTCTGAGTCCTCAACTGGCGGTTCCGGCTCCGAGTCTTCGACTGGTGGCTCTGGCTCTGAGTCCACTTCGGAAGGCAATGGCGGTGCTTCCCAAACCTCTGAGGGCGGCGCTGGCTCCCAGACCACCAGCAACGGTGGTGCTGCTACCTCCACCAGCAAGGGTCTTGCTGTAAGTCATACGCACCTTCCCTGATAGTAATTATTTTACTGACTGATGTTCACAGGCCCAGATCACTGCTGCTCCTGGCATCCTCGCCGCTGCTGGCCTTGCCGCTCTCCTCATCTAAGATGAGAAACTCTTTGGTTCAATCAACCTTCTTTTGATGTTTTACGTTGCACATTTTTGATACATAATACCCGTTCATACTTGATACTCAGGCACCACGTCTCAATCTTCATCGGCACAGGTACAAGGTACACGTTCCCGAGTTGATCTTAAATCACAAAGTTTGCCAAGTGGACTGGAGATGAGTTATCTTGGGGTTGTTGGCCGAGGGTTAATGAGGCATATGGTTTATGTGTTCCGTCTTGTAGTGCCGACGATGGAGTGAGCAGGTTAGGCATGAAATCTGATTTGCAACGTGTTTTTTATAGATGGAAAGAAAATTCGGTATAAAACAGGTCCGAGGACGATTACGGGTTACTCATGTAGGCCCAGAACTACGGCCCGCCTGTGGCGGTTTTCATGATACCCCCCGGCAATCTGGTCTGGTTCTTAAGGGGCTGGCTTTCTTGCTCTCATTCAAATATCACATTAATGAATAATTTTTTGGGGTCCGAATTTTTGACTTGGGTCTTTGAAAATGGTGACTCGTTTTGACTGTGATTGAGAATCAAAGATTTGGTTGGGTGACTTGATGTTACGGTAGCAAATTGGTTCATGGTGTCAAGATTGGATGGAGCATTTGTAAATGTTCAGTATCGATATGTCAAATGACTACATGATCTCTCCTAGTGTACAGAACTCGTAATAAATACATGTGCATCAAAGAGATGTTAAATTCACAAACGCCAACCGGGCATGTCTGTCATTTTCTCATATTCAGGCTCAGATCCGACTTCATCCCATCATGGGCTTGCCAATTTCGCTCTTCCAGTCCTTTGCCCTCTCGAAGCCATTGGAGAAAGTTTGGTAATCGTACAAGGCCTGGTACACGCCCTCTTTTGAGTTGAGGACGAATGGGCCATATTGCACAACTTCCTGATCAAGAGGCGTGCCAGCAATGATGACTATTTCGCATGTTAGCAAACATGTTCTACTCTTCTGGGAAAGGACGCGAGATGCACGCTATAGGGTAGCTGTAGGGAGTAACGTACCAAGACGAGTGTCCTTTGTCGCGTCGGCATCAGTCTCGACGTGAACGACGTCGCCATCCTGCTCAAAGACGACGTTGTGGAACTGTTGAATCTCTGTGCGGTCCTGTCCCTGTCCATACCAGGCGCTCCCCTCGAGGACGTAGGAGAAGGCGTTCCAGCCCTTTGGCAGGGGCTGGGTGACGCTGGCGCCGGGCCGCAGGATGATGTCGAGGATCCACACGGGGGTGTAGGCGAGGTCCTTGACCGAGTCGATGCCGTGACTCTGGCCGGAGATGACCTTGATGGTGGCCCTGCCGGCGTCGACGTCGACGGTGGGGATCTCGGCGGCGCGGAGGTCCCGGTATCGCGGCTCGCAGGCCTTGAGGCTCTCGGGGAGATCGACCCACAGCTGCAGGCCGACGTTGGGCTTGCCGTCGTCGGTCTTGCGGGGCATCTCTGCGTGCACGATGCCCCGGCCGGCCGTCATGAACTGCAGGTCGCCCGGGTACAGGGTGCCCTTGTTGCCGGCGAAGTCCTCGTGGTCCGTGGCGCCCTCGAGCAGGTACGTGATGGTCTCCTGGCCGCGGTGCGGGTGGTCGGGGAACCCTGCGCCGGGCGAGACGGAGAAGTGGTCGAGCATGAGGAAGGGCGAGAAGTTGCGCAGCTGCGGCGTGCCGATGGAGCGGCGGACGCGCGCGCCTGCGCCCTCGGACTGCTCGACGGCCAGGAAGGCCTTGCGGATGGCGCGGGGGACCGACATTGCTGACGCTTCGAGGTGTTTGCTTGGCGGGGTGTAGAGCGGGATGGCGGCGGGTTTGCTGGAGCTGGGTGAAGTAGTAGTGGTAGTGGTAGTAGTAGTTATTGCTGCTGTTTTTGTTGTTGGTGCAGTAATGTTGGTGTATTTGGAGACGATGGCTGCTACAATGCCAATTGTGACTGCTGTGATGAGTGTGCTTCGGAAATGCTTCATGGGTTTGGGGTCGGGAGCGGCGACGGTAATTTATAGACGTTTTCCGTTGCGCGGGGGTGTGTGTGGCTGCTTGTAGTGCAATCTAGAAGATGACGGAAGTGAGATGTGGTATTTTGAGTTTTTTATCATTTGATTCGAAACCAAGGGGATTGGTGATGCATGAGAAATGCGGCTGTTTTTAAGCCATCCAACAATCCCTTGTTCTCCCCTCGTCCTGCTGGCGCGGGAGCTTGGGGAAGCTCTGTCATGCTTACCATACTACCGAGTATTACTGCCGTTTGTAGCTCGATTGGCTGCGAAGGGGTGCCAATTGGGTGACGTGATTGGCTGATGGGAATGTCAGGGAATTACCCCCACCTTAGTCACTTTTACATCAGCAGTGCCTTGAGCGTAGAAGCACAGGTGCGGACAAACACCACAGTCAGCAATTGCTCAGGCCAATTCGTGGTGATTCCAGAACCCATGCCAGCCAAGGCATCCGCTGCAGGATAGAGATCCTGTACGCATTCGTCTGCTGAACTAGACATGTGGACTTGCTTGACAGTGCTGTTCTAGCCACACCAGCCCCTTGGGCCTTCGGAGTGACGACCAAAGTACGGAACACCACAGACGACTTCCAACTGCCGCATCACATGCCAACAAAGCAAGCTGAAGGGCGAAACCAAAGCCCATGGAACAAACGAAATGCGAAATACCCGGGTCGGAGACCAGGTGCCACTGCTGGGGGTGCAGGCCCAAAAAAAAAAAAAGAAAAGAAAAAAAAAAAAAGACCCTTGAATTGCGCCAAGAAAAGGATGTGGGTTCCTTTCACATGTGAATTCAAGCAGTGGCGTACATATGCACTTTTTCTTTTGTTTTCCCGCTCCTAGTCACCGGCCACGAGGACAACACTGTCAGACATTCATATGCAACAATTACAAGGTCAATGGAGCCATGGATAAGGACAGGGAACAATTTGTTAACTCGTCTATTAAGTATTTTTCATTGGTATTCTTTTGCTCCTTTTTCCGATCATCGTCAGAGGCCGTTCCAAAATGGGTTGCGATCCCTATGCCAAGTATCCATCCATTTCTATGCTTTTTTGGTTTCATCTTTCTCGCAAGGAGAGACAAATGGCTTTGTTACCAGCCCAGAAAAACAACACAGGGTCGAATAAAACAAGACTTTGCGTGCACTCTAAGACTTCTGAAGCCAATGACCGGACCCTTGGCATTGGCATAGACTCTCATGTATATCGTCACGCAACCTGAGTTGAGCTGAGAACGCAAAGATTTCGAGCAGGAAACAAATGAGAGAGATGATTTGATACAAAAATGCAGATAACTATGCCCAAGAATTCCGAGGTATAATGAGCTCGCCGCCAAATTGTGCATGACTGTCAAGTCCCGCCATCCTCCACTTGTATGAATGATATTTGGGATCGTGGAAGCCAGCAACCTTCAAAAACGCCAACATAAAGCCAAGAACAAATTTTAAGCCATCAAAACTAAGAAAGAGGGTGAAAAAGGCCATCTCATGACGCGACGGCCGAGGTAGGTCAGCCAAGTGCTGGAAGGATGTAGACCGCCTTGTGTACTTTGGAAATCTACTGCTTGACCTTCTCCTTGACGACAGTTGTGGCCTCAGCCTTCTTGGCGGCCAGGAAGCTGCTTAACCAGCCCAGGGTCTCGTTGCTGACGACAAAGGCGGTAGAGACAGCGGCCTTGCCTTGGCCAACAAGGCCCTTTTGCTCAATCTTCTTGGCCTCGCTGGCATAGACGTCAAAGATGTGGTCACGGCCCTCGATACTCTTGTTGTAAGGGAACAAAATCAGGCTGCGAGTGTCGTTGTACAGATCGCTGGTGGGCTTCTTGACGATGGGGAAGCGCTCGTCGATGCGGTCGAGGGTCTTGTCACCGAGAGAGTCGGCCCGAGCGACGTAGGGAGAGACGTACTCGTACGGCTTGGCGAGCCAGGGGAGGACGGGAGCAGCAAAAGTCTGGTAGGCAGAATCGCCGAGCTTGATGGAGCGCTGAGCGTACTCGTTGGCCCTGACAGTGTGGATGCTATCGCTGATCAAAGGGTAGGCGAGGAGGTGCTGTAAAAGTGTATCTGTTAGCTGAAGCTTTGATCCTATACTGTGAAGCTGCAACATACCTGGAGGAAAGCAGAGTTGGGACGGGGCGAAACATCGCCATTGACCTGAGGGACAGCCATTGAGAATGTGGTGGGCGTTGTGTTTTGTGTGTGTGTGGGAGAGAGGGAGAGCGGGACGTGGACGTGAGTGAGGCGAGTAAACAAGACTCGTTTGACAAAGGGCCCTTTGTTGGGTAAATAACTCAAGATCGAGCGTTTTTCAAGGTGGTGGTGAAAGAAGGGAGGGTTCAGTTGTTCTTGTAGACGGGAGAAGTCAATGATTAAAAAGGATGGATGCAGGTCAGAAACGCCACTTGCAAAACTGGCGTGGGCCAGACACTTATCAAAGACAACTTGTTTCCACTCTCAGAGGCAAAAGCGGCCTGTTGGAGGGAGAATTCGCGGGCACGACAAACCTGGCAGCCCATTGGCGTTGGCTTTGGCGTTCCTTTGGCGTTGGGCTGAGGGTTGTGCGGCGAACATGTGAAAGTGGCCCAGACAAGCTCGAGACATGGGGCAGGCGGCAGACGAGGCAGGAGCAGGGGATGGCAGCAATTGTGGGCTCAGATGTCCAGATGCCCAGATGTCGTCTCCTCTTCTTCCATGTTTCGTCAAGACATGGAAGACCTTGGCCTTTCGCAAGCGGCGCGATGCGCTGCCAAACGCCGCCGCCACACATGATCCACTTGAGTATCTTGCCACCTCAACAATCCCCTTGGCTAACCAACGGGCAACAGGTACATAGTGCAGAGTACGGAGCACTAGCAGCTAGCAGACAAAGAGGCATCGAGTACTCCGTAGAGCTTCAGATATGGACCGTGTGCCAATTGTACCGCCGGATGGGCTACGCGTTGGTTGCCGCTTGCTATCGTCGCCCGCTTGCAATGCAGTCTGCCCTTAGATTTCCACGACGCAATTGGCCGCAGCTTCTCAGCCACTACCCCATCTGTTGCCTCGTACTGCTACGTGGGATGGTGCTGGTGTTGGTCTGCTTTGGTCGATCATGGAGCAAGCCATGTGCACCAGTTGTCGTGTGTTTGGCATGTGACAGTCTGCTGAGATACATCCCTGGCCAACCGCCATGGCACGCCATATCAGCAGCATGTGTGAGAAGCCGCCAGAGATGAGTCCAATTCCACCATTGACAGACAGCCCCACAGAGCTCTACAGATTTTGCTGTCAGTAAAGCAAGCATGGCATGTTCAAGTCTAACGGTGCCTTGCTTTTTCTTCCTTTGAATCTGCAACACGCCAACGCAAACCGTTCTTGGCTGGGGTTTGAAACAATCATCTACCAAGGCGGGGCAAACTGGCCAGACCACATTCCGACGAACTCTTTTTACTACTCAGGATCAAGAGCAATTGACGGATTGATCTTCAGGACACAGGAAGAATCACATTGCAATTCCGCCATGAGAAAAAAATATAGAAAAAGAAAAGAATAAACGGAGAAGCCGGCCGGAGTAGGCATCTCAAGCAGCCTCTCCGCGGCGGGCGGCTTGTCGAAGGCACCACCATCAAGGTTTGACATCATTTAGGTGTCGAATGGCTTATCGAAAATAAACCTCCGTGGGACCCGCTTTCCAGCACAATATCTTGAAATTTTGTCTTGGACCGCCAGTGACCATCTTTGGATGGCTGGCCATCACCTACGCACGTACATAAATGAATGCGTCCTGTGCTGGTGCCATGGGAATACGGCCAGGGAACCCGGTGAGCGGGCGTCTTGATCCGGCCATCCTTTCTGAGGCTTTGCTCCGGCACCTCTGAGCTTTTGCTATTGCATGGTTCTTATGTCATGCAATGCAATAGGGTGGAGAACAAATGGTGCAGCTCATCGTTGGCTTGGCCACAGAACCTCGTGGTGGTGTGAGAATCCATCATCGTTATGCTGTCAACTCGCGCACCAGGCGGTGTTCGAGTACTGGAATTAATTTCTTTTGACGAAAGCGATTCAGCTTGGCCAAAACATGGCTAGTAGGCGCCTACCGGCAAATTTGGAGGCAGCCTTGATTTGTCGGTCTTTGGGGAGAGTGTAGGCAGATCAAATCCCACCTTGGCGCTTATCTGAGCCTCTCAGTCTGCACCTTGATAGGAGCGATGCAAGCCGCTCGTTATCTATGTCTGACAAGGGCAACCCGCCTATCTCCAGCCTCAAAACATTGGATGGATCATGTTCCTGTGAAGTGACACCTTCACTCCCGATTTCGGCGCTGTGCTGGCCACTTCGCGGCAGTTTACTACGAAATTCAGTCAAATGGGACAATGGATGCGTCCTTGCGATCAGATATCAGCTTCTGCGTGAAGAGACGGTGTAAGCGCAGCTGGCAAAACAAGATCATAGATGCTGTGATCACTGGTGTTATGTTTAGGCGGATGATGCGACTCCCAGCTATGAGTCAAGCCGTGTCGCAATTTTGCGCAATGATGGCGGCTTACTATGGCCCTCAAACCGCCTTCGCCCCAGTTGTCCGCCTGCGTAAAATGGAAACGAGGGTCAAAAGGTCGACGATGACATGACAGTCGTATGACGAAAAGCAGTCGGCTGGGCAAGGTCACGCAGCAGATGGTCCTTCTTTTGCTGCTCACGATCAATCACGGCCGACTGACCCTCACCTAGGTAACAATTAACTGACCTGGTCAACACCGAGGACAAGTGAGTATTTACGATAATCCGAGCCGACTGTTTTCATGCATCGCAAGGGTTTCGGCACCACTCGTCAGCCAAGAGTCCAAGACCGATGACTAGGTGAATGAACCAACTAGTGGAATGTCGCGCATCGAGGCGTTGCCCTCGCCGTCTCGAGAAATGAGCCTCGTAGGTACCGCGGTTGCTCAAAGCACTTGGCACAACCGGAACGACCTCTGTTCAGCAAGACAGCCCATAAATGCCACGGCAAGTACAATAAATGGTGCGCGCAACGGGCCTCGGGCTTTTCTTCCTTTCCCATGCCGGCCGGTATCAAGATGGGACTTTGTGATGACATCTATTCCTCGGGTCGGCTATGCATGAGAGCATGCGATGGTGGCAAAACAAACATGAACCAGCACGAGCCCTGAGAACCCCGAGGACCCTGAATTCTCAAACTTAGTCCCTCTTTTTGGCTTGTGCTTATCCGGTTTGCTGTTCGGTCTGGCATAAGGGGCGTTTGCTTCGGCAGCCTCAAGAACCCCTCGGCCGGCCATCATGAACCTCAGTTTCTAATGAGAGACAGTGGCATACATTTTTGACCCTCCCTTGCTGCGGCTCCCTCTTCCCCTGGCCGTCCTTGGCCTGGGTCTGGTCGGCCCGTACGATCCACAAACCAGGTCTGTTACCCCCACAACAAAGCCCACTTTCACATGTCAACGGTCTGACGCTCAATCTTTACTGTCAGAGGGTGTTTATTTTCGAATCTGCCAAGCTGGATGACGCAACAAGATAGTCCCACTGATTCAGGAACATCGTCACGAGCATTAGGAGAATCTCACTGACCACACCGCCGCGGACGGTGAATGTCGTCGGGCATGACGATGGGGAGTACTCTTGTTGCTCCGAGGCTCACATTCGGGATGTGCCGGTGTTCTCCAACCCGCCAGCATCGTTTTTGCGCATGCAGTTCAACAGGCAGGGATGGGATCAGGCATAGGGATTGTGAGCCTTCTTGACTCTGGGATTTGGGTGCTAACTGTGGCTAGTGACTGTGGATCGATTGCTGTAAATAGATCGGTTGATATGACAATATGTCTTACACGGTCTCCAACATGGCCCAGCTGAGTGTGGACAATGACGGTAGTATGCAGACCTGCCCGAGGTTGTAACCTTAGAATTCCAAGCACTTGAAAGAACCTCTACCCAATGGGTTGACGAAACCTGCGGCTTGTAAGAATGAATCATGCTTATCGTACAAGAAGTTGTATGGATGCACCAACCCTCAGCATCAGGCCACATGGATATCTGCATCGTTGTCATCCATCTCAGTAGGATCCGCGTGCAATTGAATAATTTGGACGAACCAAAATCACAGCCACTCAGTTCAACGCCCATCACCGAGCACATCATGCGGCCGAGTATGCGAACATCACGTCAGCCGCATTTGCATAAAAAAAAAACCACCTATCTTCGCCTAGAGTGACTCCTATTTTGGGGCTCTTTACACTCCCTAACTGCTTTGGAACCACGCCAATTCCTGCAAAAAAAAGAGAACCTCATAGGCTCCAAAAACAAGCCAAGACGTTCCACAAAGCAACGGCTCGTATCCGGTTCGTAGCCGTGAAAGTGGAACCTCGGATAGTATCTGGTCCCCTTCATTCTTCACGGTCCTGACGACCTCGAGCACATCTGTCTGACTCCATTGGTGGTTTGACCAGCTTGACACTTCTATTTGAGGTTTAATGCATGTTCTGCCTGGTACTTTTTCCAAGTCCGGGGCACACCCACGATTACCTTGACACGTCACGAAATGTCGCCGGTACAACAGCAAAGGCTCTAACCACCTGAATTGTCGATGACGGAATTGGTTTACATGGTCAAGCCTGTACTCGTCTTGGTTCTCTTTCCAAAACCTAGCTTGGGATCTTCCTCGTCGCAGCAGCCAACCTGCCCTGAAAACTCGAGTCTGTCACGACAATCGAGCAATGCGACTGGCTCGTACGGCTAAATCACAACAATCACCCGCCTCCTCACTGCGTAGACGATAGATAATGCCTCATGCACATCCAGCCCCGGGTATGCAGACGGCACAGCGACGAGCGGCGCTTCGGTCCCTGCATGCTGTGAATGTATGAAACGGCTCGCTTGGAGTGGCTGCATTAACGCCGGTGTGTTTTCTACACGGATGCAACTTGGAGGAGGCGTGTGCTGCTTATAGGCGTGTCGTCCTGGCAGCCTGGCACATGAATCTCCAAACTTCATTTCCTGCCTGGACGATCATGCCTTGGCCCGGACGGAGTCGGATAAACTACAACTGAGACGATGACTGCTGGCTTCTTTAAATATAGACGAATTGGATTTTGTGGATATAAACGCTGGATCTTGCCTTGGTGCTGGTGAGCTATCACTTGCTACCCTAAATATTCTCAATACGAGTCTCGTCCCCCTCCCCCGGATTGTAACATTAATATGGCGAGGCAGACGGCTGGTCTTGGTCGACTGGACATTCTGTCGTGTTATGGGCGAGTTGGAGGCAGATGTGTTCGAGTAGAACAAAGCTTCTCGTCATCTGCAATGCCCATCGTGTTCGCGGCGTACACACAACGCGGAGCCCTTCCGTCATGCCGGGGCATGCATGTCCCCGTCCAATTCGGGTCTCTGTCGCGGACGCGAGGCGTGTTACACTTGGAGACGGACATGAACGTACCAATAGGATAGCCGTGGCGGCGTCACAATAATGTTCGTGATTAACGGTGCTGATGAGATCGGCTGTGGGGGCGCAGCGGAAAGGGCTGTCGATGACTTCCAGCCTGGGGATTCAACATTGGGACCCCGCATTCTGATGAGACGGCTGTTATGCGGTGAGCTGTGATGCTCAGGTTGTGTTTCGTCATTCGGAGTGGTTGGGGCTCTGCAGTGAGAGGTGATTAGATGGAGATGTACGTGGTGATGGGAGGGGGTGCTGTTGCTGATGCTTGGATGCCCGGTCGTGTCTGTCGATACCAATGTGCCCCTTTCTGTTATGGTGGTTTTCTCGACTGACATATGAATCAAGAGATGTGAAGATTGGCGATTGATTGCTCGAGCTCCTCCGCTATGCACCCGGACGTATTCGCCGCCGACAAGGTCCTGCGACAAAGTCAACTCGTCACGTCCTCGTACGGGCTGCCTGCTCCACGGTTGCACACACCTCAGCAACATGAGTCCTCATTTGACCGGTCACCTGCAATACATGTTCGTCGACTTGCCTTTGCGGCGAGAGACACGAACATGCGGGGGGTAAAGACTGACGCTGGTTCAGGCCAGTGAGGGAGGGATACAGTCCCATGAATATAGGATGTCCAGTGTGTTGTCAAGAAGGAAATTTGTGACGCAGGCCGGCTTCTTGTGCGACGCGAGGTACTTAAGGTCGATGCCTTTGGCGATGATGGTGCATACGGGGGCATCGTGATGGATGCGTGGTTGAATTGGATGGAAGTTACGCCTGAGATGGAAGGCGATGCCTTGTTGGCATCTCGGCAGATGATGATCACATCGAATTCGGGGTTGCTTGAGGGGAGCGCAACAATGGCGCGGCCGTGCCGAGTGTCTCCTGCGACGATGAGCCTTGCAATTGCCATGATATATTTGAGAATAGATGAAGTGCCGCGGCTGCTTATTGTGAGAGCGAGGTGGCCTTGTGAGCGTGGAAGGAAACATTATTCACTGGTTGGCCTTGTGCTTGCTGGAAGTGTGTACGGAGACCTGCAGGATACTCGGCGCGTGCAGATTAGTTTGACTCGGCTTGCAAAGAATCCCTCGAAATTCATTCACGCTCTCTCAGCCAAAGAGAAACATGAAATTTTGCCAGAACGACTTGTATACCCTGAAGTTTGGTCGACCGCGATATTGATGCGGCCTTTGCGAGTTGAAACTAGTTGCGAGGTCGTCAGGGGGTTCCACAACGACTCTCGAGCCAATCAGCTTACACGGTGCTCCCGAAACCACAACTTGGAGGGTTTCAATTCCATACATACCTTGAGTTTAGAGATATCCCAACATCCGTCCAACGTCCTACAATAGCACAGGTCGCGCCTCTCCTCGGCCACAGACCCAATATTGGCGTCGGCATGCAGAGGCCTTTAGCCAGAAACACCCCAAATCGTCACTGTTTCCAGGTGGCCGGACAACAAGTCCATACAAGCCGACGACTTCAGACCCTTCATTCGCCGACAAGGTATTGACGCAGACCATGAGCCAAGTTTAGCCATCCTAGCGCTGTCATCGACAATGTACCACGAGTCTTTCCACATCACGCACGAAACTGTAACTCTGTGCAGCATCCTCCAAAGGGTGAATCAGTGCCTCTTGAAGTCTACAACAGCAAACAAGCCGCCTTCCGGACTGACAACGTCAAAATTATCTCGCCGCACAAGACCGGCCAGCTGATGATTATCGAGGTTCATGGATTGGGTGTGTTGTGGTGGATGGCCTGTTTGCTTGTCATTTCACGTATCAGTGTTCAAGATGTGTACGTCACCTATATATTACGCTTGGGTCCCTTTGACGCATGTCAACAGCTCGGCCCTGTAGATAAAAGACCGAAAGACGGCGCTTGATTTCTGGCGTTTTGTCTGTGGTCAATTTTCGAATAACCTCAGCAACACGCGGAGGCTCTGGGCACATAGCGTCTGTTGGCCAACACCAAACTCATTTGCGCTTGCCATGAGGAAAGTAGGTTCCCCCCACATGAGTCGAGACGAGATGATGCAATCAACATAGTCTCAGCTGCTGGAGCGAGGCGATTTAAGCACCAACTCTGCAACAAAGATAAGGTCAGATAGTTTCGACCGGGTTCGTGATATGTTCTTCAGACTCACCACAGGATACATATACGCCGCCCAAACAAGAATATGAGCTCCATGTTAGGCAGCCGAGTCGAGGCTTTTTCGTGACAAGATGTGCCACGACAGCATCTTGCAAGTATGGATGAAACTCGGCATATACCATCGCAACTCGACTCACAAACAGCAGCCTCCATCATCTCCCATCAACGCTCATGAAGCTGCTCTTGGCCAACATCTCTCTACCCCAATACCCGATCAGCGGCAACCAGAGCCAAGAGCGAACACGAAGCCGCCAAGCCCATCCGTTCCGCACAAACACAAAAACGTTGGCGGCCATGATGATCAAACAGCATCCAGGCCTTGGTGAGCAGTCCGTCACGCCGCTTCCCTCACAAACAAGCGCACTGCTGATCCAGTCCCCCTCCCCCCCCTCCTCCCCCAACTTTTCACGACTGGAGCTCCGAATATCTTCGTACGACACACCACCGCACGATCCTGTCTCATCAACCACCGTCACACACACGTCTCGTCACATCATTCCGCCCATCCCAGATCAAACCCAAGAGCAGCTGAAACACATCGATCACCCAGGCACCCCGTGGCAGACCCCGTGGCGGCGGCAGCCACCAAAACGCACCCCACAAGCCAAGCTGCCACCAGAAGCAAACTCCACGAACCAGGTTCCGCACGTTTTCCCTTTCGGACCCCCAAGTCCGCAAGGCTCTCGGGGTGAACCGACAGCAGGAACAGACGTCGGCGACTACAGCACGGCCACCAAGCGCACCCTGTCGGCAGGCGTCCTCGACGGCGTCCCGTCCCAGGAGTCCAGGACTCGAAGGGTGCTGGCACCAAGACGACTACTCCTACTACACGTCCGTGTGCCTGTGCGCCGTGCCACGATGCCGCGCCGTGCAGATGAGTCAATTCCCGAAGAGCAGGTTCGTGGTGCCTGCGGTGTGCCCCGTGTGTTTGTGCGATGCGTCACTGGGGGTTCAGTCCAGGGAGGTGTATTCTGCTCCCCTTTGGCACGAGGCGGCAGAGACGACAGCTTTTCTTCCGTCCCTCATACACTCCGGTATAAAAACTGTGAACCATGCAATGGACAAGCCCGCATCTCTGACGATCTGACAACGGCACGGAGCATGCGCCCGCCGAGACGCATATACGCGCATCGACATGACAGAAACACCAGCATGTCATTTTCAGAACGGCAAGCCCCCTTCCCCCTCCTCCCCCCTCCCCGGGCGCCATTCATCACCACAACGTGGTTCAAGCGCGGAGGCGTATGTAGTATGTATGCTGTACTCCGCAAGGCGTACATGTGGCGCTCGCGTCACGGCCAACAAAGACTGCGGTGACAAGCAGCTGGAAATTGCAGGCGTCTAAAAGAAATCCCAACAACCGAGTTTCCAGACCTCCCAGGTACCGGAAAACGAGGCCAACAGAGCGGGAGGAAATCACTCCACGGGAGCAGTGTATCCCCTCGCTATTGCCGCCGCCGCCCTCGACCAACGCGAGAGCCCGCACAGATGCTCACCCATCCGAGGTGACCTCGGGCTTCGGGCGGGAAAGAGTGGGAAAAAGTAGCAGTAGTACCCCCAAACCTGCACTCTCTTGGGTTTTGCGGAGGAGGAGAGGGCTTGGCTGCAGGTGCGGGTTGCATCGTGGAGGGCCTGGACTGTCTCTTCCCCCCGTCCCCCTGTCTGGTTTTTGCATCCGGGTGAGGGAAGATGTCACGATGTTACACGAGGAAATTGTGCATACATATGTGCATACATACATACGGGGTTGGGGCTGCTGTGTGTACATACATATCTAATGACTGTAGAGACACGCGCGCGCATAACATGGGAAAAAAGATATTTTGCCCTCCACAAAATCTCCCAGTCGAAGAAAGAGGGATGGATTCTCATGAGAGGGGGATACGCGCTTGTTTGAGCAGCACGTTTCCTGCCATGGGCGAAGCCCACGTCCCCGGCCGACAAAATTGGCTCAGAACAAAAACATGGCCTTGGGCGACCAAAAGACTGTAGTGACTCCGTACAAAGGATACTAATTCAAGCACCGCCCTGTCAGACCAGAGGAGACGCGGGAAGCCGGGGCTTTCAAAAGCCGTTGCGGCCACAGAATCGACCTCGTGCATCATTTGTCGTAGTACTATGCGGAGAACCGAGTGCCGAGCACAGAGTATACATACATATTACAGGGTAGTAGTAGTATACATGCGGAGTACCAGGACCTGTGTTGTAAACCCCAAGCCACGGCTTGCGCCCGCAGGTCAAGTTCCGCATCAAGTCGACATGATATTCACGGACAGATCCCGCAGAGGGAACACCAATGCCGCGGAGAAAAAAGAAGGCCAGGGAGGATACCAGCAGTCGTTCGTATCGCACTGCAACTCAAAACCTGAAGCTCTCCGATACTCCGTACCGAGAGGCTTGAAATGATCCATTGCCACGCGTTTCTCGAGACTTGCTTGATCCACGGGGCGGAGACGGGCTCGACATTGTGATGTGTCGCTTTCCAACACGCCGCCAAGTGAGAGCTGACGGACGTGGAAGAAGTGCGGGCCATCCGCCGCCAAGAGCTCTCCGTATGTATGTATAGAGCACTCCGAGTTGTTAGACTCGACTACCTTGTCTGGTTGTTGCAGGCTGCACATTGCCAGGAAGCAGTCTTTAGCCGGGGTAGAGCCAGCCGACATACAATGTCGCAATGTTGCACCTCTGATCTCACCACGTCTCTCTCGCGGCTGCATTCATATACAGGGACCCGAGTATCGAAAAAAGATAGTACCCGTCACTGAGCCGGCCACCAACAAGGGTCCTTCAGGAGGTCCATCTGCCCCAGAAAGATCGTCGCTCGCACAGACCGATGAGGATGGCTCGGCAGCCACTTTTTGCTCAGGGGTTGAAAGGAGACAGGATCCCAGTGGCTGGTAGTGACAGTCAGCCGCGGTAGCTCTGTATGTACGGAGTAGATGGGTGTTTATTACTCCGTACTCCATACGCCGTATTTTGATAACGGAATGTCTGGGTGAATTGCGCCCAGACTCGGAAAGAAGAAACTCGAGACGCACTGTCAGTCCAAGAACAAGGCCAAACTTGCAAAGGCAAAGACGACCTTCCAAAGAGCAACCGCCAATCGCCTCCGCCGTTCTGGAAAAAAGGCGATGATGGACGGATACTCAATCAGACCGTTTGCTTCAACTGCCGGTGTCATACATAGTACACATACATATATGAAACCTGGCAATTGGCAGCGAATGACATGGTAGAGGTACACTAGTGTAGTGCGGCTCATGAGTTGATAATATTGAACGCCTACGGAGTACAATAATTATGATAATGGAGAGGCAGGGCAGAAAGAGCGGCAGCCTGGATGGTAGAGGTGGTAGAAGTAAGACCTGGACACTCTCCGTCAGCCGGCAATCAGACCCTGACCGTCGTTATGGAAGAATATATACATAAATGCCCCCTGGCGCAAGTACATATATACGAATAGTACCGAGTATACAATATAATATACACGCTACGACTTCTGTAGCCGCTGTTGAATATTGACGCCATGCAAGGCACACGGCACACGGCACACGGCACAGGTTGGGACGTGGGCATAAGCGAGAATGAAAAAAACCGGAAAAGAACCGTGGTTGATTTATCCTGAAGCCCTCCCTTGGCTGTTTTCATCATGGTGATTGCCGTAATTTTGAGAAAGGCGAACCGGGCGGACGGGCGTCTTGGTCAAAATAGTTTGACAGCTCAGAAAAGCGGCCTCTCGACAAGGCGACCATTCATTTTACCCACCCACCCATGCGGCCTTTGGTGAAGGGGTCGATGCATCATTTGTTTCTGTCAGTACAACGTGTACTATGTACATGTGTACGTGCCGCTTCGTCTATCTGCCCAGTTGAAACAGCGTCGCTCGTCAGCACATTGTTGTTGGCGGCATGTGAGACAGAGGACCTACGTAGCATACCCCAGGCCGCCTAGCCCACGATGGATCGTTACCCGTCAAGTTTTTCAAGGCACAATCAAAGTCCTGTTGGTATAGTCGGCAGAAACAAACAAGTGTGGTAACCTGCTTCGGGCATCCCGACTACATCTTGAGCCGGCCCATGACACAAAGAGCTGCCATGCATATGACGATCGGGGCCGAGTGAAGATGACCTTGACCTCTTGTCTTTGGCAATGCTGCTTTTTTGTTCTCTGTGCGCCGGCGTGTGCTCGAGCCAACGTCGGACTTCGCGGGTGTTTCCATGTTAGGCAAGCTACCTAGGCACGTAACTTGGGTGATTTTGCTCGCACATCGCCCACTGTCAATGCTGGTCCTAGACAATGGCTCCATTGGGGAGAGTCCAGGACCTTTTCCGTCTTCATTTGATGCGCGAACTGTTGCTCCTCAACGTCAAACAGGGGTGGGTGCATGATGCCTTGTCTTGCACCAATCCCTCCTCCGTCTTGCGGCACTGATGGCGTCCTTTGCGTGACGTCTGAGCCGCGTTCAAGCATCTGGGGAAGGCTGTGGAGCTGGTAATAGCATGGAGTTGTTTGTGCTGCGATTGAGCCGTCTGGTCTCTACGGAGTACGCTGGACTAAGTAGCTGTCAGAATCCTTCTATGGAGCAAGTTGATCCACGGCTCCATCAGACAAAGTTTGCAGACCCTCTCAGGTTCTTGGAAAAGAGCATCTCTTGGCGATCGATGTTTATCATGAGGATCGAGCTGAAATTTGGGGGGTGAGTTGCTAGACAGGGCTAACAGGTAACTGTAAGAGAGAGGGTTAGCACAAGACAGCAAGCACCAACAAGTGTGAAAATTTTTTTCAGACACGAGAAAACCCACAAACGTTTCTGAAACAAGGGTCTGAACAAAACAAAAACCTCAACCAGAACCTGGACATATCATTGCCAAGACACGATGCTGCCTGATGGCATCGCAAGCCGCACGCAGCCGAGCAATCCAGTCTTCTTTCAAGCGCCCTGGCCATTTTCGGGCTTCTCTGCCCAAGACACGGCTCGAGCTTCACGCCACTTGTCCGGTCCACTGTGTGCAATCATCCCTCTAGAAGGTTTCTGCTGCGTCAAAATCCTCCAGCCCGAATGGCAGCACCATATGCAAGGTACGGCTGGAACCGACTGAACCGACCGAGGAATGTGTCAAACAAGTTGCCTCGAAGCACTCTGACGTGCCCAGTGGAACCATGGAAAGCCATTGGTGCACCGTGAATTTCTCTTGCTCACCTTCCAATGACGTTTACGGTGCTGATGTAGGGAGTATGGAGTAGTGCTTGGCGCACGCTGGCTACTCATCGCGCATTGGCCAGAGCATCAACAATTGAGTCTTTGTATGTCGATGCAAGGCTGAAGCTGGACGACCAAGCGTGTGGCTGCTGAGAAGGCCGGAATGTCCATCTCATATTGGCGACTTCACCCACACGCCCCCCTATCCGCCGTCACGGGCAAGGCAAGAGCCAAGGGCCAGCTGATCACAGCTACTAGTAGTGCTACTACTAGTACCAGACCAGACACTACTAGTAGCACTTGCTAGAATTAGAATCGCCGACCAAAAGAGTTGCGAGTACGGAGTAATCGACCAGAAATAGCATGGGCCCACAACAGACTCGACGTCTGGACCAGCAAGAGGACGCAGCTCCATCAGCCTTGTCCAGCCGACACTGCCTGCACGTGTGGAATGGCCTATCGGTTGACATGTAATGTTGGGAGCTACAGACGCCCTGGCAGGACTCAACGGCCGGCGCCAGTTCCTAGCACTGAGGAGTCTTGGTCGCCGTTCACCTGGGCAGCGGCAAGCATTACCCCCATGACTGAGGTGAGACGGACTGTCAAGAAATGTGCAGTGGCCCCTTTCATTTCGGTATCTCGTCATTTGTTCAATTCTTGGTGTTGCCAAATCACCTGAGCATGGCTCACTTGGTTGGAAAAGTGGTATTGCGCCATCCGCACGATGCAGGTGAGCATACCACGGAGCTGGGATTTCGAATGGTCTGTTCTTCTCCCGGTGAGAGAGAGCCTGCCAATGAAATGAGAGCCATGTCGCAATACATATGTCAAGTAATACTAGTTTCGGGACACCGCCAACATGGAAGCTCGCCGCCCGCGCTTGCCACCATTATTGCCAACGTTTGGTGGCCAGTATTCGGCCAATCCACGTCTGCCTCGGCCATTCCGTTCCTTTGGGCCCGATGCTTGGTCGCAGATGCACCGTTGTGTCGGGCTGTGGCTTGCGGCAAGCGCTCCAGATATTACTTGGGAGGAGAATTCTTCGGTTGCTTGGTGGCACCAGCAGATGAACCCATGGTTGTCGCATCTCATACTTGCTGCTGCAACACACATATACGAATGATGACTGGGCTTTTCGGCCCATGAACAGCTCCGGATGAAACGCTACCGGAGCTGCGGCGGTGGCATTGCTGGGAGATGAACGATTTGGTTGTTTCGATTCCATGTGCTAAGCCGACACGCATCAGCATCTCGTATCGTGATACGCAGAACTCCTTTGACATTGAGCATCAGTGACGAGCAAGGGCTGGCAGCCCTCCCGTGCTTAGGAGCACTTGAGCTCGGACCCTCTCAGCCTTGTCGGATCCTGTTGTAATTACTAGTACTCCGTACTTGAAAGCTGAAGTCTGGTCAAGTACATATGTATGCGATGGTGCTTAGCGTCTCTTTGGGAGTTGGTTGTGACAAACCCGTCAAGGTCCCTGCCAAGTTGGCAAACCCAGCACCAATCACATGATGTGATCTTTGCACTTGATCAGCCGTTGCCAAGTCGTTCGTTCATTTGACCATATCAAACCAAGCACACATCCCCATCCCCACAGGCAGTCGGCAGATGCCAACCCGGGATGGTAAACAGATTCTTAGTGGCTGAATAACGAGATCTAATCAAGCACAGGGGATCCCCTGCATTGTAACTTCTACGTTTGCTGTACTGGGTACTACTCCGTATGGGGTTGACCCACCAGTCAGGTCTTGGTGACCTCGATAAAGAAAGTCCCTATCGATGAGCACTTTGCACTCTTCTACCAGGCAATCGGCAATGAACCAAAGGGTTGACAAGCCCATGCTGTTTCACGCCACGCCATGGGCTGCGACTCGGTTTGATGCGAGTGGCGCAGTCGTGCAGTGCATTCCTGGAGTGCTGTCCGCTGGATGATTCTGTCGATTGCCCCGTGGCCTGGGGATCGTGTTCGATTGCATGTACCGAGTTAAATTCTCCCATGTCCAGAGCCCGGGTCGAGCACGGTGATTGGCTCTAGTCCTATCAGGCGTTGGGCAGCCGATATGAAGCTCGTGGCCCGACAAGCCTTGGAGCTGAAAACGTCTCGTCATCACCATTCACGGCCTTTGGCGCCCAGGTAAAAGTATAAAATATTCCGTCACTCGGGCGTAACCAGCTGAACAGGCTTGCTTAAACTTCCACGTTTTGTGGTGAACCCGCTCCACGTTCCCATACAGCCCGCGCGTCCCCGTCGATAGTTGCGGACGCCAAGTCAGCTAACCGGAAAATAGCGTCAAGTTTATTCCGGCGCGGTACTCTTTGGGTTCGATTCTTCCCCATGAAGAACATGACAGACAGGACCTTGCCAGCTGTGAGTAAACCAACCCCAGGATACGGGAATTCCAAATGGGCAGTGGAATTACCGTGGGAGGCCAAAAGTCTTCAACTAGACCAGGTGGGCACCTGACTACTCCGTATGGCGCTCCGTATGGCGCTCCATATTATGATTTATCATAATACATTAGTGTGCATTTTATGTTGGGCAAATTTATCCTGCCACTTGAGTGAACAAGTCAAGTCTTGACTTGGAATCACCAGCCAACGAGCAGCTGGTTGGCTTGCGAGTGTTCCTGACCAATCGTCATCCAGCTTGCCAAGATTGCTAGATTTCCCCATCCATAACCAGAGAAGAGATGGTGGGAGTAATCAACGCCTAGAAGCGAGTAGGGCCCGAGCAAAATTCGTCAGGTGGCGGCAAGACAACTCGACAGCAGCCATGGCGTAGGAACCTGGCACTCGTGATTTGCCCCAAGTGTATTCGTATGCCATCCATCTGACAGGTGTGGACCGAAGTGGCCTAGTTAGTACATGGTGACCATCATCGCAGCCACACGATGGCCTGGACTACATGGGGCACTAATAGAGGCTGCGGCTGCGGCGCAGATAGACTTTTGGGGAAAGGCTGGCGTCGTTGGTGCTCAATTTAATATGTATGCAGGCATGGGAAAGGGGTAACTGGTCAAAACATGGAAGATGTCTAACGGTTCAACTCGGGCGGCGGGACAAAGGCGACCGTTTGCTTTGGCGGGAGAGGCGAAACGTTCGCGGCGCATCACAAAAGATGATATTGAGAAATGTCGTGCCGTCGGAACGAGTTCCAGGATGGTTACATGGAGATTTTTCTTTCCTTCGTTCCTTCTTTCTTTTGCTTTGCGTTCGGTTACTTGCTGGTCTCATCTCTGACATCCATCCATGCGCTCAGAATTCCAGAAGGTGTGGCGATGCCAGATAGAAATGTCTTACTGGGGCACGCCTCGAATGACCGCAAATAGCACAGGCATGCCAGTCTGAAGCTCCTTGTCTCATACAAAGGAGCGACAGATCGGAAGAAACCGTGGCGTGGCCAATGTACATGTGTTTCGAAGCAACCCACGGCGAGAGCAGCGGACAGATGCAATGATGTAAGAGCACATCACTGGATTGTCTGCAAAAGGCATACGGAGTTTGTGTGTCGACAGTGAGGATAAAGGTTCTGGTGAATAGAGTTGTCGTCATCTGCGGGGCAAACAACCACCAGCCCGACTTTCGAAGGTGTTGCGACAATGGCAAAATGACCACTCGGCTCCATCGAAGGGTCTGGGGGGGTTGGATTGCAGGACGGCAGCCATCCTCCAACGACCAATAACGACGTGCAGAGGGACAAAGTCTGCTGCAGGTGCAATAGGCCGGTGGTCACACTGCAGACAAGTGGTGGATGGTGAACTTGTCCTTCCTCGGAACTCATCGCCAGCTCCACAAACAGCCACACAGCCAGCGGTTCCTGATCCATGGCAGCAGCATGTCTTCCTGGTCGCATGGGGAGGCCGCAAGGGACAGATATTGAACACGAATGCGAGCTGTTGATGCGAAGCGGGCTGGTCTGATGAGGATATTCTTAGACGGCGGCAACAAGCACAAAGTCAGGGGTCATTTTTGTTTTGTTTCGTGTTTCCTGCGCGTGAACTGGAACGTGAAGCAGCGTTTATAGTATGTCTGGCTTGAATCGCTCGCCCAGGTCGCCTAGCTGCAGGCGAGCCAGGCCGGGTTGTATGTAGCACGCCTTTGTGGCGGGCAGGCTTTCGCTCAATGGCTACTGATACTGATGAGGATCATTGGTGATGGCGACCTGCTGGTTCATCCCCAATATGGTGGCAAATCAAAGGGGTCATGGATCCTCGGGAGAGCACACATCTAGTCTCTAAGTGACGCATCATCATGCTATATGCTGCCCAAGGTGTCGAGCGAACCAAGCTTTCCGGGGTCAAACTGCCTAGCGTTGTGATAAGCGACTTATGTATGTTGCTGCAAGAATCCCGTTTGGGGCAAGAGTCTGCCTCAGTGATTAGCACGACGAGTTGACTGCCTGGGAACAGCAACAGCATGGGCGACGATTACCTCATGCTGCCTGGACACTGGTCCAGCAATTCTCCTGGTACGAGCCGTTGGCACGCAGCGCGGGGAGGCGGTTAGGTTATGCTAATAACAGCACAAAGAAGTTCGTGGTGTGTTCTTGTTCTGCACCTGACGTCCAGGAGGAAACATTGAAGGAAAAGAAAAGAAAAGAAAAGAGGCACGCCAAACACTGTGGAGAGCGGGACGCTAAGAGTGCCGTTCACAAGGGAAGCGGACAAGGGCGGGTGCACCAAGCCAAAAGAGGGCTAGACCATGCTGGAAGACAGCCGCCGCTAATCCCAGGCGGGGCCACGATGCACCAGACGGACAGCAAGCCACCACGCTGCCTTGTTGCGAGGCTGCCTCAGGTTGAGGGTTGGCAAAGGACGGCAACGGTTGTCGTCTTGGACGGCTTGTCTGACTGCCTGGGCGGCAAAATTGGCGTCGATTATCCACAATCACAGCCGACTGTCGTGACCAGAGAGTTGGTCCAGACTGAGCATCCATTCCACGGCGCTGATCAGTTCTCTGTCCCGAGACGTGAACAAAAGAATAATCCAAGACGGAAGGCATTCTTGCCTGTTGGGCAGAGTTGAACAATTCAAGACAGGGTACGGAGTACTACTACATACTACTAGTTGTCTGCACATGGTTATGAATAGTTAATTGTTCTTGTATGTACAGAGGCTATTTATGCATCAAGAAGAGCAGGCCGTTGACAGGCTACGGAGCATAGGAAAGCGAAACATGCCATGAGAAACAGCTCCACCCGCCCTCATTATGTCCTTGGCTGCTTTATTTCTTGTCTTTGCTGCCTCACCCTTTGTGCAGACAGCCAGCATGGGGTACGTATGCATAATAGCGGGACGAGCCATACATGGTCCATGTCAATTTTTGGTTATCTAGTACTAGTACCTAGGGAGTATGGGTATGGCCATTGATGATGCCCTTACCCAGGGCTGATGATAATCTGCCGAGGGGACGAGATAAAAAAGACTAGATGGCCGAGAAAGAAGGCACCCAAGAAATGCGTCACAATCTAGCGCTGTTCACCTTCCCGATGTCGCCATGAGCTCATCGCCCGGACAGTGCTCGTGACTGGCGGGCGACGTCGCTATAATGGGGCACTGGCACGGAGGAGCACGGGGAAGCACGGATAAGCTCAAGCTGTCCGGTATGCTCCATCGAGTCACCTCACCTCACCACTGGGATGGCATCATACCATCGTGGAAGCCGCACGTTGATTTGCGTGCTTCACCAGTGCCTCAGGAAAAGAGAGAAGATGCACCGGGGAATATTCTAGGTTGTGGACCCGTAGAAAAAAAAAATCACAAATCACACGCACATCGCGGTGGTGCGACTAGGCCACCACAATATCGACTAGTCCCATGTACCAGCCGGCGCAGGCATTCTCAGCGGCGCCTTTCGTCGTTCGCCCATCAGCCATTATTGGATAGCAAGCTCGAGCAAATTGATGGACAAGGCCGGCCATGCGCACCATGATGGCCTGCCAAGCGCTGCCGTTGCTGTATTGCACACATGCTGTGAGCAGCAGCACACACACTCTCCCTTTTGGCCGTCCGTGTATTCCACTTGGCGTGCGTGCAGGCCCTCGGTACTCCGTACAAGGCCAGGAAATAAAGACGAAAAGATTTGCACAAAAGTCAACATTGAACATTGGCAGTGGCCTGGTGTGATCAACAGCTCACGCCACTCACTAAGCCGGTGGCGCCCCCACATCGGGTCTGTCACGCCCGTCCTTAGGCGTAGGCGCAGGCGCAGGCGCAGAGTCAACCAGCCACGACCAGACAAGACGGGATTCCGCCATAGCAGGTCGATTGACGTTGACAAGACGGCGACCACGGCGGCTTTCGGTGCACACTGGCCACAAGCACCAGTGCTCACACCACCTCGGACACGCACACCCTGTTCAATGTTGTCGCTGCAGCCAGGGCACTGCAGTATGGAGGTGGACCCCCGTCTGGCCCCATTCTTGCCGACTCCAAGCACCCAGTCGACTCCTCGTCTTCCTGCCCTTGAGTGCTCTCGCTTGCGAACCGTCACCGGCGCTGGTAATAGGCTGCAGTGGCCAAAATGCTGGTATTATTGACCAGACGCTAGACATGTACGCTCCTGCCCGGCGGCCCTAGGCAGGTACGCAGCTACAGAGGGCGCTAACTGAGGATGCTAGCTGGAAATGGCCTCCATGTCGCAAAGGGGGAAAAAAAGCTGTACATAGGTCCAGATCTAATACCACGGGGCCTCGACGGCCCTCGCGGCCAGGCTGCACAAGTGACTTTTCACACCAGACTGCTTTGCCTGTGCTCATTGTAAATTCCACGCCCCTCCCCCTCCATGTCCCCCTTTGGCCCCGGCGAGGCCATTGATGCCACCCCTCCCCCCAGGTGCCTCGAGAAAGCACACCACACCCGGCAGCTCGCACGCACTCCAATGGCCCGCCCATGGCCAATTGATCGATCCCCTGTCTATCCATGTCTCTCGCGCCCCAAGGCTGTCCTTCTGCGCGTCCCTCTCCTCCCACGCCGCAACTATGCACACCCATCCCATCAGTCCATACATATACTTACATGTCCTGCCCTCATCTTCTTCAACGCTGCTCCTCCCAATCTTGCATCTCCTCTCTCTCCGTCTCTTCCCATCTTGTCTTGGGCTTTTGGTTTTCTTGTCCCTTTGTCCTCGACACCATCGTCGACCCATCTTGAGCCTTTTCGGTTTGACAGGCAATCAAATGCAACGGGCACTCCACCCATACAAAACCCACTGCATCAGCCCGTCCCGCTTTCGCTCGACTTGACTCACGATCTCAACATCCGCTCCCCACTACAGCTAACAAAAGCTGCCCCCTGGTCTGATACGTCTTTGTTCTGCCTGTAACAGTCATACATACGTTGAACTCACGGGGTTCATAAAAGGGACTCTGAGAACACTTTCTTGGACAGCTTTCTCTGCTCCGATATTCACCACAACCAAACCAGACCAAACCACCCACCACATCCCATTAGCTACCATGGCTTTCAACCTCTGGGCACACCAATTCTGCCTCGCCTGTGACAAGCAGGTCCAGGTCGACGGTGCGGCATACTGCTCTGAATCCTGCAGACTGGCCGATCAAGAGAAGACGTCAACACCAAGCTCGCAAGCAAGCTCACCAGCCTTTGCTCCGGCCGGCTATCCGTGGTCGACTCCCTCACCAAGCCTGTGCCATCGGTCGTCGTCATCCTTATCACCATCAAGGCCAAAGTTCTACCTATCGCCAGCGTACGACTTTGGCAATCCCCAAGCCTACGGTGCCTCGTCTGCTGCTCGCAGCTTGTCGTTGAGCAGCAACCACACCGCCTCTACTTTTGAGCAGTCCACCTCCACCTATGCTGCAAACCTGACCCCATCGAGCTCGCACAGCAGCCTCTGCTCCATGCAGAGTACGTCGACGACGGGCGAGCCCAACCAGCTGTCTGACAATGCCAAACAAGAGCTTAAAGCGTATGCCATTTCGTTTGAGCATGTCAGGCTCCAACGTCGACGATCGTACTAATACACACGCCCGAACCTCGCTTCACTCTCGACTACATTACACTTGAAAAAAAAAGTATTATTTTTAACTTGACGACACTGATACCACGAAACTCTACTCAATTAAAAGCAACACCGAACGACGTGGATGGCCTGGCTCGGCTATCCACCCACCCACCCACCTATACACTATTTTCTTCGTCGAATTGTTTGTTGTATCAAGACGGCATTACACGGAGCGATGCATATCGACCACTAAAAAACTGTTTCTGTATTTTCTACGCTTTTTTTGTTAAACATTGGGAAAGATGGGACATGGGCGGCCTAGGCGAGGTGTTCTGTGTCACACATATTAGGCTGGAGTTGGTGTCACAAACTGTTTACTACTACTACTACTACTACTACTTCTACTAGCATGGCACGGGGAGCAATTGGACTTGGGAATTGAGGCAATATGATGATACTCGGGATATGCAAAGTCGGCCGACACCAAAGACAGAAGGGTCTGGCATAGACGGGACTTGGCTTTTTGTTACAGAGAATGCAATGGCGCAACGGAGCCAGACGGGCGACATGTGGCCCAGGTTGGAAGGGGGGGGAAGCTGGCAGCAACACATGGCCCAGAGATGGGGTACATGAGAGACCTGCACATGGAGATAGATTACGACAAGCGACTGGATGGATAGCTACAAGCACGAACTAGCCTATGGCTGCTTGATTCAATAGAAGCACCGTTCCGTCACGGCCAAAGTAAACTTTTGGGTTGCCAGTCCCCCACCCCCACTCGCATAAGTGATGTTGATTGAAAAGGTCCATGACTAGTAAAGACCAAACTAGCTGGCAATCATGCCGGACGTTGGGTGACAATTGGAAGAGTTGATAGGGCCGAACGGGTTGGGTTCGAAAGCTGACACAAGGCCCAAGGACGGAGCCAGAACCCATCATACCAATGCCAATCGTCGTACGCCGTGCCTTGTGCATTGTGCGTACGTAAAAAAAGCCCACGTATTGCATAAACACGCCAATTACGACACCAAAACAACCTGTAACTCGGCAATATGGGTCCCAAGGCATTGAGAGCCAATTCGCCACTTCACAAACGACGACGACCGCCATAAAAAAACGAAAAACACAAAGACGATTCAACCGCCATCCGGCTTGCACGCGGGCCTTTGGTTCCGACACCGGCATGGGGAACAAGCCAACAAAAGAACGGCTTGCCGCCCATTGATATCCGAACCAGCCCGGCCCTTCCATACTCCACCCCCAAACGGTTTCCGAGTAGCATCACTTGGGGCCCTCTGTCGGACAAGCGGGGGAGAAAGAAAGGGAAAATTTTCTTCGCCCCCCCAAGCCACGCCGGGTGAGCAGGCGCCGAAATCGTCTATCCCTTTTGCGAGCTCGCACCGGGGGAGGAGTAGTACTTGATGGGCAAAGGGTGGCAGATTTAGAGTTGGCGTGGCCGCGTTCTGGACCTCCACGTCCCATCTGACAGGCGGAGGAGGCGACGTGTACCGACTGGGTCAGTGATCGAATGGGACGAAATTTAAACATGAAGGCATGGGGTGCGGGCGTGGCCGCCTGTCCGCCGCCCGCCAGATCTATCAAGTGCCCACTGTACCCCGAGGCTTGGAGATTTGGCGGGCACGCCAGAGCCATGGTTGTTTTTTTGGCGGTGGCAAAAAAACGACTATTGCTACTAGTATGTAGGACGGAGTGCACGGAAGGGGCTTCTCGACTTTCAATGGGGAGCACCATATTTCGGAGGGCATGGCGCTGCGGATGTCGAAGGCGTGGGTTGGTTGGTGCTTACAAAGAATTGATGATTGTGCCGAGGGGTCAAGGAACTGATTCCTGCGTCTGTTTCACCAGTCGCTCTCGTACGTGTATGCGAGAAATGGCCATTGTACGTACGTGGGCGGACTGGCTTTGCTTACAGGACATTACATTACACTGTACTCCGTGTGCATCGACAGCTTGCCAGCTTGCGTCTGGTCCCCTTCCGAGACGGGCTGGCCCAACAAGGCAGAAGAGCGAAGAAGGGGTCTGCCGGCTCGTCATTGGCTGCCTGCTGCCGTACGCAGATCCATTTGGTTTCATGAAAAAATGTAATCAATATGAAAAGGAAAGGCAAAAAAATAGGTTTATACGCATAAAGGGCTCGTCCCTGTTCGTCAGCCTGTCCAGGCGGCGTTCTTGAAACCACAGAGACGACAACACATGTTCGCCCTTGTGGTGCTGGCCGTGAGCCAGTAGCAGGCGACGCGGTGGGGCCCCGTCTGCCTCCAAAGTTAAGAATCTTCACAGCACCTGCATAATGTTTATGCAAGAGGAGTTTATGGACAGACCCTCCTTCTCTCCTTCCCCATTGTTATGGACCGGGATTGGGGGGAAATATCTTGGGTCAGGAATGAGTAGCGCGGGAGGAGAACGGAGATGGGGTCTCGGGAGATGAAACTCGGGAGATGGAATCCTCCCGTTATTGATGGCAAGGGGAATTTGTTTTCTTGCTGGGCGACCGAGGCCCAGCAGGCAGGGGGGTTGTCGAACACGCAACTTGCTTGTTTGCAATTGGAGTGAAAAATTCCAAGGGAGTGAGGACGGGGGAAAAAATCGGCCCCGAGATAGAACCCTCGATGGAAAACTTTTTTTCCTTCTTCTGTTAGAGGTCAATTGATTCTAGTAGCACGGAGTACTAGTAGGTTCATTTTCGTCCGCGAATGCTGTCAAAATCGACCCATGCAGGGTTCTCGTGTCTCACGGGGTGGGTGATGTAAGGGCGGACTTTGCTCTCGGGTTCTCTTGTAGCCCTATTGCAGTGGAGCAGAGGGAAATTTTTCACCGCGCCAGGTGGAATGATGCCTTCCTTTCCCGAGGCCAAAAAAGAGAGAATAGATTACGACATGGCAGCTGATAGCACTGATGATGTTTTGTTCAAGCCGGTGCTGGATGCCGGGCGCGGCGGCAGCTGACTGGCCCGGAACAGGTGTGGAGCTAGCTTTTCATATCAACGGGGACGCAATATCGTGCAAGAATTGCATGATGCGGCGCGCTCGACGTCGAGGTGACCTCTTTTTTTTTTTTTTCCTTAATTCACCTGTCGCCATTGTACCGAGCACGACGCATGTGGTCCTCACCCGGCCCCCATTGGCAAACGAAAAATCGCGCCCCCATGTCGCGATGCGACTCTTTTTGCAGACGGCGGCCGGTCCCCTAAAAGACTACATGGATGCATTGACTGGTTGGCCATCTCTTTTTTTCGGGCGGGGAGCCAATTGACCGCTCGGCAGTTCCCGCCTGCCGCAGTGGGCACGCGACACAAACCCAACCGGATGCCATTTTCGACCGCGAACGCATTGGTATCGAATTGATGGTTATTGGCATTCTGTGCGATGCCGGCACCATCTGGGCCTCTGCTATATCTGGCCACCCGTCCACCCGTTCATTCGTCCGTCTATTGAATTGTTGAAATTTTTCATTTTATTTTTTCAAACTAGGCGGACCGGGTGCAAATCTCACGCTCACGCGTTCACGTCTCCAGAACAGCCCACTCGTTCAGTCGGAACCACGAAACCGCTGCAGCAGGGAAAGCCAAGCCCGGCCGCACGGAGCACAACACACCACCGCCGAGGAAGCTGGGCCAGTGGGAGGACAATCCGTACTCCAGTCCATGTCAATAGGGCAAAGGCAGGGCCCGAATCCCTCTTTTTTTTTTTTAGTAGTACTATTCTGAATTCTCCCCGGCGGCGATCGGCAAGTGGATCGCTGGTTGTGAGTGTCATGGTACGTAAAGTACAGAGCAGAGTCGTACGTTGCCTGCGTGAAAGAGGGTTACAAGCCTCCAGACACAAAAAGACGACGGCAAGTCGAGCTCTTGCAACCGATCAACGGCCCGCTTTTCACTGCAAGCACGGAGAAAGTGCTGAGACAGATTCGGCCCCCAAGCGTGATCTGATCGGGCGACCACGAGGGCGAAGGGGGAAAAAAAAAAGAGGCCGTAGCCAACAAGGGTGTTGGTTTGCCCACTCTCAACAAAAAGCAAAGACCATTCGCGATGCTGTTGTCGTGTGATGTCAATGGACACTACGGAGTAACTACTAGTGGCTGCTTATTAGGCAGAGTGATTTGGAAAAGCCATCGGATGACGCCGAGTGGCTGATACATCCGGGTCCCTTTCGCCATTGATGTTAGCTGGCGAGCCTGCACCGCGTACGTGCACTAACGCACGCGCTAGCAGCACGTAGCTCGACCAGACAACAAAAAAAATAAAATTTCTCGCTTACGGACGACAGCTAGGGCCTGATCGTCCGAAGCCTTTCTTCTCGGCCGTGCGGGAATGACGTTGCACGCCCAGGTAGCTAATCTCGATAAACTGCCAGACCCGCGTCACATTCAATCACAAACACGGATGAAAAAAGATTAGTACCAGTACTAGTTTTTTTTTGTTCTTTCTTTCACTCGCCAGCAAACATTACTTGGTGGATCTTGTATTTTTTATTATTATTAAGCGGTTGTTCAGACTTGGTGCTACCTGTACATGTGCTGGACATGGCTTGGCACGTCTTGGGCAAAGTAACTTTTCCTTCTTTGACGTTACTTTTTGCTCTCTGCAGCTGGCATTGGCTTGCCCTTTTTGGCGTTTGCTTATTTATTTATTTATTTACTTATTTATTTTTGCTTGGGCTGAGTTTACAGGACTGTCGATATGGCCTTGACGTACACGCCACCCCCCTCCCCCTGCAAGTTGACTCGCACTACGGAGTACTTGGCTCGAGGACAGTACCGTGTACAGCGCAGTAAAAAACGTGGGCCATCTAACAGAATCGTTCCATGGCCTGGTTCCAGCACCGGACTCTATGCATGGGCTGGAGAAATGCACCGTGAGTTTTCGCACACGCCGCCAAATCAAAGGCAACTTGACGTGTGTGTACACCCTGCGTATGTATATACAGTAAGGTTGTATGTACAAGGAAGTTGAAAAGTTCATGCCCCATCTTAGACGCCGTCTCTCACCCGTCATGGTACCTGCTACCTGCTCCGTGCGTTGCGGCTCAACGTCGACGGTCGTTTATCCGTTTCAAGCCGGCGGGGGCGCTTCTTTCTCGTATGAGTACCATGACAAAGCACCGTTTTCCCCCAAGGGCATGGATGAGCTCTGCAGGCATGACGTTTGGTCAAAAAGGGCACAAAAACAAGAGAGCACGGCCAGACCGGCGCCGTGTTTCGGGTACGCTCGTTTCGGAGCGGCATGAAGCAACAAGACACCCAAACGCCATGACGAACCACCAGGCGCAGCTCGTGATGCGAGCCGTACACGGCGCTGCGTGCACGCATCAACGAGCCGCCAGTCGAGACCGTTTCGAAACTCCATCATCTCGGCCACCAGCCGACGCCATTCGTCCACGGTACACATCATCTTCCCACAGTTTTACCAAGATGGGGGTTCCCAGATCAAAAACATAAGCCTTCAGATCCGCTGTCAGACCCGCCCGTTTCATCCTCAGCCCTCCACGTTATGCCTCGGCCGTCGAATCCTTCTCCATCCCTTCCTGTCCACGCAATGCCACGATTAATTGTACATACATGCGTACTAAAGTTTTCTTCTCCGTGCTGTTATTCGTACACCTTTTGTCTTTCGAGGTGGAGCGGACGTGTGTCTATGTGGCAGTGTCGCAACGGGGTCTTCCCTTGCGAGAGCATGAAGAACAAAACAAAACAAAAACTCACAATCCCGTCCAAACCTTATCACGCCCAACGAAAAGTCTGCCTGAGCCCCCATCTGTCTCCGATGCATCTTGTTCCGCTGGGAGAGAGGCCGTGGTTTTCTTCTCCAATCCTCTTTGGGCGTCGCGTACGGCATGTCGTTTTGGTGGTGCCACATGGACGCAGAGTTCACACCCTTCCATTCCAGCTGTTTTTCCTTCATGGAAGGGCACATCTTTGCCAATCTCGGGCAGAGGGGGGGTTACCCGTCGCATAGTGTGAAACAAGGCAACTGTGCCCCATTGGGTATTTGTTGATGGGCTTTGAGACCGCCGTGTTTTTCCTTGTCTGCGGGATATCTTTGCTGGAATGCGGATTACCTTTGTCTTCTTTTTGGGCGGGAGGCAGCGGGAATAGATACGGGAGGCGGATGGGGGTTGTTGAGTGCTTGTGGCGTTTTTGCTGGCGGCTGAGTTTGGCTTCTTGGGGGGTTCAGTTTCCCCGTCATGGCTCTGACGTGAGGAATTGTTGTGCTGTAGATGGCTGCTTTGATGTTGTTGGGGGGGGTCGCCGATACATGCTGTGCGAGTGGTTGCTGCCCAATTGGTTCATTGGTGAGTTGCTGAGGAGTTGGAGACGTGAGAACGAACAGGCTGTTCAGTTAGACGGTTAGGCACGACCTACTAGTCGACCACAGTATGTTTGTCACTAGATAGAAGGACGTGAGAAGATGCTACTTTGTAGTGTGCGGTACTCCGTACGAGAAGTACGTATTGCTCTTCTGAACCCTTCCTGGTTGCTAGCTTCCCAGAGCGGTGACTGCAGCCGACGGATAGCAAGCACGTTTCAGGATGGAACCGTGACTCTCAACTGCTCTTTTATAGAAATGCCAAATTCACCAGTCCTTGACTGAAATGCTGTTGTCTCTTAGTTTCGGGGCTCGGTACGTCAAATGGAGGGTCACTGCAATGGCGTGAGAACAACTTTGGATGGACATGCCAGACTCGGATGCTGATCATTGCTAGAGCTCCAGACCTGGTAGTATTATGGACGACGACGACAACCTTCTGCCAAATTTAGATTGGAATGTTGAAGTAGGAGCTTCAATCGGCCCTCCGATGAGAAAATTCTGTACAGACAGCAAGTCATTCCCGTATCGATATAAGCCGGGTATGCAACAAGTCGAGAATTGCTTGACTTGGGACCCTTCTTATCAATCAAAAACTGATGACCATCAGTCAAGGGATGCCAAGGTACCTTTGGAAGTTGAGAGTAGACAGCTGACTTACCGGAATGTCTTGATTCTTCCATTGACAGATATGTAGTTCTAAAGAAGCCGCCAATTGCTGTATCGTTCTTTCGCCAAGTCGTTGCTGCAGTCCTGTTTATCACCATGACGTCTGACGACTCCTCAAACTTGCAGGCAATGTAGATACGAGGAGCCTGGACTCCGGATTCAGTCGGCTAGTTCCGCGACGGAACTTTCGCGACGCCAGGGCAGAGCCAACATATGGATGTATTGGTTCTTCATCAGAGACACTCTAGATAATCTACTCGACGCAATTTTCTAGCCCTCCGCCATCCCCCTCCTTACTGACGTGGCATAGGAAAACCCTCGTGGGGGAGAAAAACCTATATGCGCAGCAGGGTGTAAAAGTATGTAGCACCGGATATCGAGACGCAACGAGTGGGACAAGAAAAAGAACAAAACCATCTCTCAAGGCTCATCGAATCCTAGACGGGAGAGCTTGTTGTTTCGCCGCGCAGCAACCACCGTGTCGTCCTGATCCTTCATCCGTCTCGGCCAACTTGGGAACTTAGGCGACCTTTTTCAGCTCGACATCGCTACGCAGATATGTGAGCAACACCAACAAATTCTCCAGGGCATTTGCAGGACTTACAAGATGAGGGTGGAGTTGGGAGGAATGATGGGAGGATATCCGCTGTAAAACGGACGCAGTCAGTACGTTGGCAGCAGGTTTGGGTTTGGGTTCGTGTGCGCAAGCTTACCGAGCACCGTAGGCAAAGTCGGGGCTAATGTCAAGAGTAGCCTTCTCGCCCACCTTCATCTGAGTGACGCCCTGGTCCCAACCTGCGCAAAAAAGGGTTACATAACGTTGTCCCCCCGTTTCCTTTTCATGGCGTAGCTGGGAACTGCTATGACATACCCTTGATGACCTGGCCGACGCCAATCTGGACGACGAAATCGCCACGACCGACAGAAGAGTCAAACCTTTGGCACGGGTGGCCCCCAGTTAGTCACCTTGTTGGTTGAAAAGGTGAGACTGCTGCCCCCCTTCGGGTCGGCTGGACCTACTTGGCTCCCTTGCTGTCAGGCTTGCTGGTATCCTTCAGCCAGCCGGTGTACTCAATGGTGACGGTCTGGCCGTTGGTGGGCTGAGCACCGGAGCCCTCCTTGAGAGTAGTCTTGGTCACACCCATGATGCTGTTATGACTTTTTGGAGACTTGTCGCGATGGGGAAAAAAGTAAGCATGGTTGAGAGAAACCTAGGGAAATAAGAGCATGAGTTGAGGTCCAACTTACAAGTGAGTGATTAGAGCTTTCGGCTGCTGCAGTAGATCTTCTTATCGTTCTGATGAGAAGCAAAATACGAGACTAAGGAAGAAGAAGACGAAAAAAAACCAAAAGCCCTTGTCTCGTGAGGTTATAATTCTGACAAAGGGCTTAAGAAAGAGGGGCAACAGGGACTCGTGAAATTCGGACCAATGACGTGGGGCTCCTTGCAGGCACGCGGGGCTGTACGTCACCATGCTTGCACGGCATTGGCGGAAGCGGGGGGGATTGGGGGGAACAGGGCACAATTGCTCTTTTGCGGCCAAGAAAACGTAAAGGGCATCAAAGACCCCTCGGTTTGGTCACTTGTTTGCTATAGAGACAGAGATTGCGGCTGCGATGCTTGTTTGCAGAGAAGAGGAATGTTGTTGACGCGCCAAGAAATCGCCCATGACACCGGACCCCTCCCAGCTTCGAACGTTGAAGAAGCTTCTTCCCCACGCTGCCGGACGCAATGGTAAGTTGGTCAATGGTAACCTGCCATCCAACACACGTCCAGTATGCCGCTCGAGGCGGACGAGATGCTCCCTCCGAAGAAGAGTCTTTCTGAAATAAACCAGCTATATGTCGAGTGCTATTTGATGCAAGTTAGTGCAGGAAACTCACGGCATGTCTTTCATGGGTAGCCGTGGAACCAAAGTCCCGAAAAGTCAACAATTTTATGAAGACTTGAGAAGCGACGCATGTTTTTCTTTTCACAACTCATACTAATACCAAGTTTCACGTGGTTTGGCTGATTCAACGTACCTGTTTTCAAGATGCCGTATTCATCTCATATCTAGCTCTGCCGCCGTGGTTGACGGTACGGTACAGAATACGCATCGAATGAAAGCAAAACGGTGGAATTGAGTCGTCTTCCGATACGGCGCCGGCTCCGATTCTTTCAAAGACACCGACGGGGAACAACGGAACAGGGATGATTCCGCCTGGATGTGTCGCCATGGCCAAAGTAGTTTTTACTTTCTTTTGGAGAAATCGAAAATGGGGCCGACTATGGGTAGACACGTGCAGATAGATCGACGCCAGCCTCGATAGCCATCCACATGTACATGTTTACGATGATCCAGGTCGTGCCTGAGCCCAGCCGAGTCTCCTCCAGAGTCCAGAGTCTGCGATAGTTGTATTATGCCAGCAGCTATGGCACGAGGAAACGCAGCAAGCAATGAACTCAAGCCAAGTCTCGCCAAACCCCGCGAACCCGAGGCGGAAGGCAAGTTACAAGGACGATATGAACCACGCAGCGGTCTATGCTGCCACAGCAATGGCCGAATGCTTTGAAACACGCTATTCCAAAGGTAAAACCCCCCTGTAGAAGGAGAGGATGGACATCTTGATGAACCAGTGGACGGATAAGTAAGTGAGGGCGTTGGCAAGGTTATCTGATTTTCTATACAAGTTCAAGTCAGTCCTTGCCTCGAAATGGGCCGTATAAATTTTTACTCTACTTCATAATTTGCCTGAAGCAGTCTTGAAATCATCGTCGGCCCCGCGGCCAAGCATGGCGTTCCTTGGCCGCTCTGGCAGGCATCTCACTTTTCCATTTCAGTACGTAATCATGAGAAACAGGATGGCCATGATGAGTCGAGCATGCAATCCGTATAATCACCTTGAACGGTGGGCAAAGTCAGCCCTGACAGGACAGGAACGAGGATGCTTGCCGCCAGTATTGGAACGATTTTCTTCTCTCGTGAGGTCACTGGTGATCTGACGAACAGTATCAGGCCCCGGCATAGTCGCCAGTGGTGCTCGAAAGTCGTTATGCATGCCGAAGAAGACAATCCAGTCAATGGCATTGTGTTATTTCAAACTCCCATTGGTTGGGTTGCGATATCCGGATATGCCGTGCTACCTGGGCCCGGGTCCGCGGTCTTGCAACGGCAAGCTGGGACACCCCTGGCCGCCTACACTTGTACTACCACACGTCCGGCGAAGAAGCAGACAAAGCATCCAGATGTCCCATGTGGATTTTTCTCGGGGCCCTGGCCATAATGTCGAGTGCTTTTTACACTTGATCCGAGGGGGCCATGTGCCTGCGCCTGGCATGAAGCTTCCATCCCGCCGTGTGTATCCCGCCCAAGCAGTCCACGATTAGAAAGAACCAACGGCAGAAGCCCCGGGTGTGTGGGACAATTGGCCTTGAAGCAGCCTGCCCATGATTGATTTTGCCTGGTAGTTTTGTGGCTGCTGACAGCCCAGCTATTTGCTCGCCATGCCGTCTCCCATAGCCGGCCATGACGAGGGCCGCCGGCGCAAATCCCGGGGCGTGCATGTTTTATCCTTGCTTGGCTGCCCTCTTGTCGGGCGATTCCAACCTTGTTTGCTTCGCTGTGTTGTGGCTGCAGACGGCGAGGCGTTTCGAACGCTGCCCCTGGGTGCTGCCTCGACCATGATTGGTTCAAGTTACATCGTGACGGCTTCAGCCACCTGCAGCAGCAACAGTTTGCTCTGGTGATGGAGCTCGCTGGATTTTCCCCGACTCTCCAACTCTCGATTCTGGGGGTTGCTGTCTGGGCGGCTTGGCTTTCGCGTCCAAAAAAAAAAAAAAGAAGGGGGCTCAGAGACCCGAGGCGCGTCCTTTGAATCCCGCCCATGGTTGCTAGTATAAGAGGGAGGTTGTCTTCCATCTTCCTTTGAATTCGGCAACAACTTCTCTCCCCATTTAACCAACCCTAAACCGTGTAGATCCTCGCCGCCTGGCTGGCCGGATTTCCGAGATGCTGCCTTTTAGACCTCATCAACTCCCGAGGACAACGAACCCTTCGCAATCTCGGCCAGGTATGTGCTTCGCACCCTTCACCAGGGGTCGCTGGATAGCTAACGAGGTCGTCAGTTGAAGAATGGATCAATGACATATATCTTGGCTCATATGAACAGGGCAACGACCCAGCGGTCGACTGCATGTGCCTGCCGATCCGATTGGCGCCAGAATCCAGAATCCGGAGGTTCCGCAAGGATGAATCGGGGACGGCCTTTTTGATGAGGCGGAATGTAGATGGTTTCGTTTTGACTTCAGTCATGATCGTATACGCTTTCCCCTCCATCTCGCACAAGGACATGGGACGGGAACATGAGTACATCAATGCGTTGGCCGATCACCATGGTCAAGCGACCATGTATGAGATTGGCTTCCTTTGGGTCGCGCCCGGGATGGCCGTTCTTCTCGCCCAAGACTACGATATGCAGAATATTGTTGCCGCCATAATCTCCCCACTTATATGTTGGAGGATAATGCCTCATCAAACGTTCTCGGTTATCATCTTTTGGGACGAAGAAGAAAATCTTAGGGCCTATATCCCCGACCCCCAAAGCATGAACGGCGACGACCCGGGTTATATCGAGGCAACAAACCTTTCGGAAGTATTCCCGACTTGCAAACAAACTCTTAGCAGCGCATCCCAACAGGAAAGGAACCTAGGGACCACGTTGTTCGGCTATCAAAATGCGTCTGCAGGAGCCGATGACCGAGCGTATGAACTACATGTCCACATCAAGAGATGCAATCAACTAACGTGGCACGCAGCAATATTGGTGCCGACGACTTTTTCACTGATGACCACCACATGAAGAGAGTACAGAGCTTCTTCAGCACCATACGACGACCGCATCAGAGGCGAGTCAAGATTGCTGTCCTTGACACTGGTCTTGATATCGACCATCCACTCCTGCAGAAATTCGTTCGAAGCAAATAAATAGGAGAGGAGCTCGGCCGTGACTTTACAATGCATCCCCTTGGTGAACCGGATTTGAAAGACAACACCGGCCATGGGACAGCCTGCACCCATTTACTCCTCAAGAATTGCCCTACGGCGGTTGTTTACACCGCAAAGATATCAAATCAATCAACGTTTGATGAAAAGACAGCAGAAAGAATTTCCGAGGTAACTCTCTCTTGCCTAAAGTAAGATTATGTCAGTTTGTTTGCTTACGAATTTACTTCTCTGTAGGCAATTCAAACCGCCATTACAGAGTGGGAGGTTGACATTATATCAATGTCCCTCTCTTATGAATTCGAGGTAGAAATCATCGATGAAGCTCTTAAGAATCGTCAAGGGGATAAAAAGAGACCGGTGTTATTCTTTGCCGCTTCAGGCAGCTTTGGTAAAGATAAAGGTGAACACTCGGCTGGGTTTCCAGCCCGCCATGAAAACGTGATTTGCGCAAGTTCGTCCACATATGAAGGAAACAAATCAGATTTCAACCAGGGACCTGATGATATGAATAGATGGAAGAACTTCAGTACTATTGGAGAGAATCTCTGCGTTGCTTTCCCCGCCGAATTAAATCGCGGAAACTATGAGAAGCGTGTGAGTGGCACATCAATGGCAACGTCCATCATGGCTGGCATAGCTGCTTTGGTGCTTGAATTTTGCAACACTTGGAAAGAACGCGGTGGGAGACCTACGTTGGAAAAGGCTGCCAAAATGCAGGGGATGCTGCAAATATTCCGTGAGTGTATGCTATCAAATAGCAATTCCTCATCTCAGCAGGGCCACCTCAATCTTGTTCCGTGGTATCTCTTTGATGGCAGTTCATACACACGCGATTATGCATCAGTAGGGAACCACATTGCGGAGGCGCCGCGACGTCTTTGAGCCATGGCCCCTATTTCCTTTTTCGGTCCAGGCGATGCTCTGGTTGAAGATTGATTAACAGTAGTACAACTTTTGTCTTTTGGTCAAAATTTTCATATTCTCCGTCGGTGTCCTAGCAGATAAAAATTAGGAAAAAATAAAAAAAAATAAAACAAGGAGCAAAAAGTAGCTAATACAGGGGTAAATAATGGCCAACATCATTCAGTCATCCGTTCCTTGTTGTCATAGCCTTCTCCATCAAAAGGCTGATCAGCCACTTTATCTATCTGGAAACCCGTTATCTCGGCAAGCCCAGGATCTACCCGGTCTGCCCAATCTGGCTCGATGGAATGAGTACTACCACGACTGAAGGATTCCAGTGAGGGTTTTTTGAGTATACCCGTCCAGATGATCTCATGGAGCCTGTAGGCAAATACAAACGAAGAAATGTCTGCCACTGATTTATGATTCTCAGTCATGGTACCCCTGTGGCCACCCAGGCCGGTCCCTATGGGTGCTCCCACCAGAGAAAAGTCGCCTGCAGCACCCGCGCCAACGTGGCTGGCTCTAGAAGCGGTTGCGTCCAGACTCACCCCTTCAGCAATCCGCAGGCCAGTCACCATGTACAACCGTGTTTGACCAAACCATGGTTTCTTCTTGGGTACATCGTCGATTTCGAGTAGTTGCTTGGCATAAGAGACAGAGGGCTGAAACATGATGCTGCGTATTTTGCTTATGCGATAATTGGACCTGTCATGGCGGTGGTGGTTTGCGTTGGCATGGGCACCAGCCACAAGACCAGACGCATCGTTGAACAAGGCGTGAAATTTAGCGCCAATGGCATTGGTAAACTGCTCATTGACGTCTTTCCAGCTGGTCTCGTCGCGAAGTGTGCCCTCTGGGATGGAGAGCAAATTGCTGGATACAAGGCCACTGGAGGCATCATAAGGATTGGTCAAGACCTGCCCCAAAGAAAGAGCTCCCCCCGGAGAATAGCTTGGTGAAGTCGTCAGGACCCAATTTTTGGGAGATTTGTTGGAGGCCATGGAGACTAAAGTGTCGTTGTATACAGCGACGCTTATTGTGAGAAGAAAGAAGTTGGGTTCGTTCGCCCTGGGAATGAATAAGGACGGGCCCAGCAGGGTTTTTGGTAATTTATTATCATGTTTTCTACCAAATATGACAGAATTGAAAGCCGCACGTACTGTGCCGTGATTGGATTCAGCGTGCAGGATGTGGTGTATGTGTGAGACGTGCAGTATGCATGCGGAATTGCATCTTTAGACAAATGAGCGAGAGTCATCCGTTGTAATGTGATTCCAGCGAATTTTGCTATCGAAGCAGAATCTGCAGTACTTGATCATGCCAGTTCAAGCGAGGTTGCTGAAGGTACGAGTCTGATGTGCTCGACCATGTACGTTGACGACTTCACATGGTATGAAAGGCTTGTTGGGCGGACAGTAGAGGTCGGCCATGTACGTAGGACTGGCTCGGGTTGGATTTCAGTGCTTCCTACAAACGACTTGAATCCATCAGCAACAAACTGTCGATGCATGTTTCGCCGTCTGTGTCCATCCACTTACCAGCAATGCCATCACTGGTCCTTGAACGAACCCAAGCTGGATCTGAAGACACTTGAATAAGGGGGTCCGGGGGGGTTTTTTTTTTAACTTTATAGCAAAGGAGTGCATTGTCGAGGCCCAAGTTTAGATGCGGGTTGAGCCTGAGTGCCTATGTAGTCATGTGGCCACATCCGGCCCAATTCGGAAGTAGCTATCAGTAGTGATCACCACCCGCCTCCTACCTGCACGGTTCAAATTTTACCACTGATCAGACTGTACCCGGTGGACTTGAAGAGATTCATCAGGACCAACTCACCAGACTGCCTGTAAACCTCATGGTAAGTCCAGGAGACCAAAGTGGCCCCGCGGTCTGTCATTCAGCTATTTATAAAGTCTATGCCCGCTAGGAAGCCCAGACTGCTTGCGCCATGGGCGACCAACAAAGATATTGCACCGGACGCCACATACTTTTGTGTGTTAGTACCCCCTATATATTGCGACAAAAGGGGCGTTCCATGATTGTATCCAAGCCAGAACACATTGAGGAGTTCACCGACATTGAAACCATTGTTCAGAATTCAAGTACCCATCATCGACGCTAGTTCAGGATGGCTTCATAGCTCCTGTTGGACGTGGCTGTTGAGCTGAACAAAGACCGACTCGCCTTGTGTTGCCGACGCCGTGAATCACTGCAGAACATGTTCTCAAAACTCAAGAGACAAACGACACGGTTCAAAAAGTTGATGAGGTCTAGATTTTACCGCGAGGCTATTTCTCAAGCGACAATCGAGGTTTTGTTCGAACAATGATGTCTTTCAGACGCAGAGATGCATGGACATCAAGCCACACCAGTTCTTCACAGCAAACTATTCATTCACCTCTTCATCAGAGGCGGACATTGCGTGTCAGAAGGCCGCAGTGATGAAGGCCTACGCACTCTCTGCCTGCATCTACCATCAAGCATGGATCGGTGTGCTTGGCACCGCCGTCCACGGGCATCTCGCGGGTACAAATACATGGTCACCTCCAGCCTTCTTCCATCAGCTCATCATCATCAGCACACGGCATTTTCCCTCTTCTTCTCATTTTGCAAGACCAATACTCTATACTCTATCAAAACCAACGGTAAAGCTACCACCCAGCGTCCAATATGGCCCACGACTCCAGCCAGGCTGAAGGCTATGCCAAGCTTCTGCATGACGCCGTCCGTCAGGGAGACGTGGAAAGCGTTGGGAAACTTGTATGTGAATACAAGAGGCCTAATGAGCCCTTCGAGGGACGTTTGCCGCTCGTTACTGCAATCCGCAACAAATCTCATAATGTAATCAAGGTGCTACTTGAACACGGCGCCGATGTTAAATTAAAAGGTACATCAGGACGTTCACCATTGGGAATGGCTATATATATGAAAGACCAGATACTTCTTGAAACTCTCCTCAGGTATTGCGGAAGCCTCGCGGATTATGCTGATGAGCATGAGCCTGAGCCGTTACTCTGGAATGCTCTGGAAGCGAGAGACGAAGTGATGGCCCTCATGCTAATCGAGCATGGTGCGGATATTAAGCAGAGGAGAAACGCCTGCGAGTATTCGCCCCTGATGGTTGCCTGCTATGGCCGGCTTCCTCGAGCAGCCCAGAAACTTGTTGAGATGGGCGCGGATGTCGAGGACCGATCGTGGGATGGCATGTCCCCTCTGATGGTAGCCAGTCAGCGCTCGGATCTCGCCACTGCTAAGAAACTAATCGACTTCGGCGCCGACCTTGAGGCGAAGAAGCCAGCCGGGGGGTACACAGCGCTGTACTATGCCGTCTGGTATCGGCGCCTCGACATGACGGAGCTCCTGGTCCGCGAGGGCGCCCAAGTCAACCAGCCGTTGGCCGGCGGCTTCACGGCCCTGTCCGCCGCCGCCGACAACAACAGCCCAGAGATTGCGAGTTTCCTGCTTGCCAACGGCGCCGACGTCAACCGTGCAACAGGCTCCGTCACCGCATGCATCTATGCCGACGGCCTTCACGTCGACGACCTTCCAGCCGACGCCCTCCTCACGCCCTTGCACCTGGCCGCAGAAAACGGCCATGCCGACATGGCGAGACTTTTGCTCGACAACGGCGCCCAAGTCAATGCGGCATCAACTCGCGGGTACACGCCACTCATGTTGGCTGCGCACAACGGCCACGCAGACACGGTGAGCGTCTTGATCCGCAGGGGCGCCGACATCAGCGCGCACGCCGCCGACGGATGCAGGGCGCTCTCCATAGCCGCCTTGTTCTATGACGGGCTTCTGCGCCGCGAGGTCAAGCTTGGTAGACCCTCGACAGCCCGCCCCCGCGCCTCGAGGTTTGGCTTCGAGAGAGACTGCGAACAACCGCCCCGCCAATACGAGAGAGTGATTGCACTGCTCGCCAAGGCTGGCTACGACAGCCACATGGAGACATGAAATTGAAGCCATTCATGTTTTTTTCACCCGTCTTCTTTTTTGACTTTACATGTCCAAAAACACTGGCTGTCTGAATCCCGCATCAGAGGGCCTCACTCGCACACGCACACGCACACGCACAGATATAACCATAAACAGGAGAAGAAAAAAAAAAGGTCATGTAATTGTCTAGAATAGCACTGTTAATTTATCTGGTTCCTGGTTTCAATGCCCAGTGCCTTTGTGAGTCCTTGCACGCCGCTTTTTCTGCCCGGCGCCCCAAGCGCTTAGTTCCTGATTGTGCGCCAACTTTCACATACTTAAGTACATGTAAGCATCGGACAATTCCTCCAAGTGGCCGGGGCAAAAGCCCAAGTCCCCAGTAAAGCGACGTCCAGTTATCCAGTTTTACTCGACACCTTTTCCTTCTTCTCAACATTCGTCCATCATTCATCATGATACTCGTGTCTCCCCGGCCCACTGCTCGCCCCCCTGCTACTTACTCCGCAGCCTTTTTGTGTCTAAAAGAAGAAACAATTAGAGACAATGCGCTAGAACAAAAAAAAAAAAAAAAAAACTCCCAGGAGCACTTACTTGGAAACTACTCTCTCGATGCCATCCAACCCCATGCGCAGCACGTCCATTCTTGGGCCGTACGAGAAACGCACAAAGTGGTGGCACGGGCTGTCAAACAGGTCACGGCGTCGCGAGGGGTTCAGATCGAAGAAGATGCCGGGCACAACAATGACCTTTTCTTCCAGGCAGGCTTGGAAGAAGTTGAGCCCGTCGGCGATGCTTTCGGGGAGGCCGTCGAGGTTGAGCCACCTGGCTTTCCGTCAGTTTCGCCGACATTCATTCTGGTGGTGAAAGGGGGCGGACAAGCAACACGTAAAACATACAGGTAGAATGTAGAGTCTGGGACGTATTTAATGACAAAGCCCATCTCGCGCAGGCGGCGGACAACGTAATCTCGCTTGTCCTATCAGGCAGTAAAAGTCAGAGAATCCCGTCCCCAGAACGGCACGGCAGAGTTTGGGCACGTACACGGAAGTGGCGCTGCAAATGGACCATTTCATTATGCACAAGCGTTGGTTCCAGCATGGGAATGGCGGCGTCCTGGAAGGCGTGGCACGCGCCGCCGTCCAGATAACTGCCACAGGAGCCAATGCTACAGCCGTGTTAGTCTGAACCAGTTTTATCGGGCATCCCTGTCAAGTCACATACGCGGAGATGTATTCTAGAGGCCATGGTTAGCTTCCAACGTTTTTCCAAGCCGCACCGGGGACAAGAGTTGAACCACGCATACCCTTGGGTCCGAGAATCCACGCAATCCGCCACCCTGGCAGTCGGAATCGCTTGGTAAGACCATCGATAATCAGGACATCGTCCTCATCGACATCCTCCACGTTCTCGGCGGCAGAAATAGTAGTCCCGTCGCAGTTGCTCGTGTAGTTGTAGCCCGAGTAAAACTCATCGCTGATCAGAGTGGCGCGGCCGCGGCAAATGTCCTGGATCTCGGCCAGCTCGGGGTTGGCAACGACCCGGCCGGTAGGGTTTCGTGGATTTGAGGTGAGAATGACCGAGGTGCCGCGAGCAATTTCCTCTGCAATCTTGTCCGGGTGGATGTGGTAGCCGTCTTCCTCCGATAGAGGGACGGGGATGGCTGCAAACTGTTTGGCCCGATGGTTAGTATTTCTCCTGCTTGGTGGCTGCAAAGAAAGAAGAAAAAAAGGTCCATTTCCCCGTGTCGGTCAACGCACATTCTTGAACAAACTCAACATTTCGTTATAAGCCGTGTAATCGGGCAAGAAGAAACTCAAATAGGAATTGCCCAAGACGGCGGCAATTCGAATCAGACCCGCACGGCCGCCAGGCACAATGGCCACATTCTCCCACGTGTACTGGCTGTCCTTGCCCTTGCGGTGCATCTCATTGTACAGCTTGGCAACGGCCTCTCTCAGGGGTCGAATACCGGCAGTTGGACCGTACTCTCTCGCGGCGACAGAAATGTCAATGGTCTCGGGACGCTTGAAGCAGCCGGCAATGTCATCCTCGACCTCGGGGGCTCCCTGACCCAGGTTCGCCCAGGAGTCAGGATCTTCGAAGAAGCCAAGCTCAGCGGCGCGCTCGGTGCACCAGATGACTCCGGTGGACGCTCTGCTGGCGTCGAGACCAGCGTGGGGGAGGTGGCCTTCGTGGGCGTTGCGGAACTGACGGTGGACTTTGGATTGAACCTCTGAGCAGAAGTCAGCGAATTGCTATCCCTATGTACTTCCGCTTCCGCTTCCTTGTTGTCCGGGGATGCTGTCGTGGGAAGGAAAAAAAAAAAAAAAAAAGAATCTGCTGAGTGCGAACGAAGGAGACGCAGAATTGCGGGGGTGCTCGAGAAGTTCACACCGGCTGCGCCTACTTTTTTTTTCCCTTGCCACGACACAATAGACAGAAGAAGCGCAGGATAATAAGAAAACTCCTCGGCTAGAGAAGACGTCTGGATTTAGAGAACTGCGTCAGGCTTACCATTTGCGCCAGGCTCGGCGTTGCTGAAGCGACGAGCTCTGGGCTTGGGAGCGCCAGTGTGGCGGTTGAAGGAGAACTTGCGCCCGCCAAACATGCTGACCCAAAGGGCGTCCCGTCCTGCTTTGAGTAGAGTGAATCGATACAGACAGGCAGCTTCGCCTGGGAGAGAGAATAGGAGGAAGAATTCTTCCAAGAAGACGACGAAATAATAGAGGAGGACGAAAGGGTCGAGGTGGGAAACGGGGATAGGAAGAAGAGCTTGAGAGCAACAAGTGGAGAGCTCGCGGCAGTTATATGTGGACTTCTGAGTCGAGTCGAGTCGTGCACCGGCTGGCCCCGAATGGCCTCGTCACTGGATGCACTTGGCCCGTTGCTTGCTTGCGGGCGGGGGAGCACTTGGGTCACGCGAGGCGGCGAGCTGGACATTGACAGTGAGGCAATTCTTTGATGCAGCGCATGCAACGAGAAATCCCGACGCTGGGCCAAGTTTCCAGCATTTCAACGTCCAAGGTGAGCATTGTGGCTGTAGCGTGATCCCTGAGACGCTCGCCCGGAACTCGGCACGTCAGACGTCCCTCACGTACATACTTATGTATCATGTCTCCCATCTCACACGTGTTGACGCGGTGAGGTTTCAAACATGTCAAACGTTTGAATGCTTGAATCACTTGAATGTTTAACAGCGCTGCCCATCACGGCCATCGAATGCAGGTGCTCAAAGAAGCGGTGTCGTCGACCCCATTTCCGTGCATCCAAGTTGCAGGAATGTACCAGATGTATTTACATATGCACATACACCGTTGGATACAATATGAGTGCCCCTGTCCCCTGTGCCCATGTCCCCTTTCCCACTGATCCGTGATCCACAGACCACCTTGGGTTCTGTGGGGACTTGCATAACCCTAACCCCAACCAACATTTTAGACGGCTCATCTCGACTGCAGGAAGCGGCCAAGAGATGTTACGACTTTGCCATGTAATACAAATATTACCGACAGTGGCATTGTCTTTCAAGTTTTAAAGTAGATTGGTATTAATACTAATATATCTCTCACGATTTTTATCCAAAAAAGAAAAAGAAAAAGAAAAGAAAAAAAGAAAAAAAGGCATCAACCCCATTTTGGCGTAGTGTTACTATTAATAGATTGATGTTGAATCTGTCTTGCGAGATCCATCTATTTATTATTTATATGCTCGTCCTGTCAACAATCGAAGCCACTAATTCCTAGACACAGCATATTTTTTTAAAGGCCTCAATTCCATAGCAAATGGACTTGACAAAGAACCGATTCCCCTGTTCAAATTGATCCCTAGCTACCATTCTTAATGTCGTCAGAAGCGACATCCAATCCTGGACTGTATTACAAGAACCTCCGCTTCATTCATTGCTCTAGCGGCCTTGTCCTCAAGTGGGGCCGTGTCCTTTCAGTACTAGTACTTTGGGGTCGTAGGTCGAACAAAAACAGAGAGAAAAACCACAACGCACTGGCCATTTCGCCAGGATCCAATTCTATTTTTTGCATTCGTGTTCCATGTGTCAGATGTGACTCAAAGTTGGCGTTGGAAATCTTTCTTGCTATACATTACAAAAAAAAGGGATATTTATAGGCCCCTTTATGGTACTTGTACACTGCTTCTAGGCGCCTTCGTTTCAACAAGGTAGAGTAAAGCCGACATCTGCTTACATTGTCATGTGCTGCACAAGGAGGGACAAGAACGGCGGGCCTCGCCAGTTCCCTGCCCGTTGCTTAAGTACATGTACTTATGTACAATACGGCTGCTCCGACCATTGGCCAGGGTTCCACGGCCGCATATTGACATGGCCAATGCGTCGTCGATGCAAAAGGGCAGCCAGCTTGTTTGTTCTCGTGGTCGGCAATAACGCCCCCCTTTCGCGGTATATCCGGTGAAACGACCCTGCCAAAGCACTTGCGCATTGGGCCGCCGATTAGGTACCTAGGTACTTAGTTACGCAAAATCGGCATCGACATGCCGTCGTGCTACCCAAAGGCTTCTTGTCCCTCCCCCCTTCTTCCGTGCTGCATAACGTCCCACGCGGCGGGCGACAAGCCTCACTGGGCGCCGGCTCAGCAGCCAAGACGGGAACAAGCCATCTGCCAACATTGAACCCAGCTATGCATGTACTACCGCGAATCTCTTGTACTACGGAGTGGACCCCCTTGGATTCACGCAGCTAAGTAGTCAGGGCTAAAAGGTCCTGTGGCTCAGAAACCCCGTCAATGTCAAAATCAAAACATATACCATCAAAGTAGCTGATACTGATACCCAGCAGCAAGCTTAAGCGGAGCAGTCGCTGAAGGGGAGGTGACCAAGGTCAGCCGTTCACCGGGAGCCGAGTGGAGCCTATCCCCCAACCTCACCTTCATTTCACCTCCATGTCATTACGCAAAAATTCACCAGACACCGTCAACACCAGAACAGCCTGGCAGCCCTTGCAATTCCATCCAGACAAATCACCGCCGCCGGGGTCTCAAAGTCTCACACCACCGCGCTCGTTCCAGCAGCAAGGGACAAAGCTCTGCTCAAGCAATTTCCTCACAGCCCTGGCCCCTCACCCTCACCCTCACCTTTACCAAACAGGCTCAACCTCACATCATCAACAAACCACACATCGGCATCACACCGCAGGAACATGCTCCTATTCTCACGCCTCGCGCCCAGAATCAGAAATCTCCCCCTCGCCCAAGCCATGTCCGCAGCCAACACCACCGGCCCCTCGCCCACCTTCTACTCCTCGTCCTCGTCGCCAGAAACGCCGTCCGCTCCATCACCAAACCCCAATGGCCGCGCGCTTCCCGCCCCCGGAGACTCCGCGACAACCCTCGACGTCTCCGGGGACGGCACGACCGTCAAGCTAGACCACCTGGGCCCTCTTGTCGTCAACGTCGACGGCACCGTGTCCCGCATCTCGAACTGGTCCGAGATGGCCGAGGTGGAGAGGCAGAACACCCTAAGGGTGCTGGGGAGACGGAACAAGCAGCGGCTGGAGGCGTTGAGGAAGGCTGACAAGGAGTGAACTAGACTTGTAACATCACATGCTTGGATAGATAGACGGGGGGAAGAGGGGGGGGTTATACATGGTTTCATTCGCTTCTTATAACCTTCTGTTATACTTGCAGGCTTGTTTTTTGCCTCGCTTTATATATATGCCCCAAACCTTGAAGAAACATATAAAGCGAGGGGAAAATAAGCCTACAAGTATCAAAGACGGTTATAAAATGCGAAATAAAATGCTAGATACAAGGCTAGCTTTGCTTACTAGATGCTATAATTTACGAGCATCTCACTTCAGACAAGTAGCCCCGCGTAAGCCCAAAGCTTACATGAGAGTAATTAAAACAACATGGACAATGCCATGATTCCGGAATGACCAGCTCCATGCACGGGGTCAGCGCATCCGACACGGCAGGGACAAGACCAGGCGGCGAATTAAAACGGCAGTCGAGAAGTGATATGAAACCAGACTCAACATGATTGACACAATCAATAACCACTCTCGACCTCTCTCCCCATATCCCCACTCCTCCGGAACACAGAGCCAGGGTTCCCCGCCGTCCTGAAAATACATCATCGGATAAACAGGCAGTGAGACCTGTGGCCATTCACACGACCGTAAACGTTCAACGGATTCAATTCATATCTAGCCAGCCATTTCTATATTCTCCATCGTATATAGATCATCCGCATATATCAGGACGGACGTCTCGCTTGTCCAAAACAGTAGCAAAGCCGCCACCCAGAATTCCTTTACAGAGCCGTAAAGTTGATAAAACGCCAGAACCCAACAGGAAAAAACGCCACCTGACGCGGTCGTTGCATCTATACGCGCGCCAATACAAGTCATCACATTATCATCCACTTTGACAACTAGGAAAATGCCTCTACTCTACGTCACCGCTCTTCCTTGATGGCTTCTGTGGTAGATGACTCGGCACTCTTGGACTTTTCGCTGGCATGCTTGGTGAACTCCTTCCATAAAGCAGTAATGTCGTCGCTGCCCTCGTTCTTCTCGACCAGGAGGTTCTTGAGCCACTTGTTCTCGGTTTCCAGCTGGGCAACCTTGTTCTCCAGGGCGGTGACCTTCTCGGTCATCTCCTTGGCGGACTTTTCGAGAGCCTGCTCTCGCTGCTTCTTCTTGATTCGGAAGCGGGCGCTGGCGGCAGTGTTTCGCCGCCGCTTGTCCTCCTCGGCAGCGACGCGAGAGGCGTCCTCAAAGTTCATCTGCTGGGGAGCGGGAGTAGGAGCGGAGACCATGGCGTCCGGCTTTCGCTTATCGCCAGCTCGTGCATTGCCCTGGCGGAATTGTGGCTGCTGATGAGGAATCTGAACCTGGTGGTTGGGCTGGAGGGGCTGGAATCCCTGCGCCGAGTCGGGGAAGGCATTCATCTGTGGGGCGGCAGCATAGGCGCTGTTGAACTCGGTAAAGTTGAAGTCACCTGTTGGAGGCAATTGCGGTCAGCGCAGATTCACGTAACATGTCAAGGCATGTCTTTGTGCGTGGTTTAAATGGCAAGAGCAAAGTCCAGGCCATGGCCATCTCGGGGGAAGACAGCGGCAGTCCTTAACAGGCAGGCTGACCTGCAGTGAGGTCGCAGTCTGTGACGATAGCCGTTGGTGTGGATGCCAACCGGATGACGGACCATGTGCGCGCGGACAATCACGAGGAATTGCGCCATCGCTGGCCATTTGTCATCGAGAGAGGCCCCGCAGAATGGCCCCCCACATCTACCACATGAACCACCCCAGAGTCCACGCCAGCAGGGCTGGGGGAGCAGCGTCGTGCAGAACGGCGGCCAAGGGGTGGTTGCGAGGGCGTGGGGGGATTGCAGAAGAAACAAGACGTGCATATTGTGTGATTTGTGCATTGGAAAAGCCATTGTGCTTCCTCCGCCTTGTCCCAGTCACCCCGCCTTGAGATCGATCGAGAAAGGCTGCACGAGCAGTCGTCTCAAAAGCGCACGGCCAGGCCGACACGGAAGTCGGGGAAACAAAAAAAAACGACTTGAAATTCAAAATGAGAAAAATTTACTCACCGGACATAAAGTCTAAATTAGGCATATCATTTATGGTGGTCTGGGCGGGGGTAACGTCGCCGGACGTGGTCGAACCATGTCGTGTGGCATCTTCGACATCCACCTTGACAGGCTGGGCCTGGAAGTCGGTGTTTTGGCCAGAGTCGAAATCGAAAAACTGCGTATTGGTGAAGAGAGCAAGGTCATCTTCCATGTTGAAAGCGTCCTCGGCAGGGCCCGTAGTGTCCTGGGGACTGATAGTGTTGAGGTCGCGAAGGTATTGCGACACGTTGGGCGCGTGCCTCCCGTTGTATGTCGACATTATGGCGTGATCCTTTGGTAAGACGAGTCACCAATGTTTTGTTTTTTGTTTGCAGGGCCGGTGAAACCAAATATAAAGCGGAGGGTAGCGCGAGGGAAATGCAAATAGCTGGTTTGGATGTCGTGGCCGAAGAAGCGTTCTTTTCCGCTGCGCAGTCCGACTCGACAGGTGGCAAATGAACGGTCAGCCGGAGGTGGTGAAGCCGGTGGTGAAGGAGCGTTCCCAAGCCGGCGATTGAGGCAAAAGTCGGAATCTCGCGCGGAGAGAGTCGAATCGTCAATCGTCAATGTACGCTGATGCCGTGCCGTGTTTTGCAACGACAAGAGCAGGACTCGTGGTGATGGTGGGTGCAAGTTTGACGGGGAACTGCCGCAGCGGGCGGATTATGAGTCGTGCGAGATTTGTCGTGTGGTCGCGGGCGGCCAGCCTGAGCCAGGCCGAGGGGCAGCCGAAGCATCTCCGCACGCAGCGACTTCATCTCTCGTCTGGTTACTCCGGACTTCACCCACTTCAAGCACTCGTCGCTGCTGGCTGTGGGACGCACCAATGGCTGATTAGCAATCATGTAAACCAGAGGCCCCATATGCCCCATCAAAGGGCCCACGTGCCACCAATCAGCACGGCGCTTTGCACCCATGGTTCAGCCATGCGCACCAAAACGCCCGCGCCTCCAGACCTTATCTTTGCAAATTTCTATTACTCGGCCAAATGTCTTGTTCCGACCAAGACACCTGTCGCGGTAGCATTCAATGTTAGCGCCAGAGCCGACCCATTATGGAGCCACCCACTATACGGAGCAATTCGGGCTCGCTGCACGCCTGTGGTATGACGCCCTAGATCCAACATCAATCCGTCCGTCTGACTGACCGTTGACGTCTAATCGACCCAGGCCGTTTTTTCTCGCTCTCCTGGCATCACGGCTGTAGCAAAGCGAAGTCACAGTAGCAAAAATACCCCAAAATATCAATCCAATGGATCCATTGCAGCATCGACTCCTCGCGACACCCGCCAAAGACAGGCTCCCGGGATCTTGACAACTCTCGCAGGAATTGTTCCATGTCCAGCTCTGTCATGATTGGCTACGCGCCCAGACTGGACCCTGCATTGTCGAAGAACATCGTGAGCTGCCCCGCAAGCCGAATGGTGTGATACAGACATGCACACGTGAAGGCCGGAACCCCAATAATGCCCTGCAGAGATGGCGACAGATGAGACAAGTACCAGAAAAAGAAAACGAAACCATGACAGCTGCGACGATAGCCGCCCATGGCAACTTAAAAAACAAGGCACAGCCAGGCGTATGTATTACTTGGGGATCTCCTGACGCGATATGCGCGGCCGTCTTACATTGCCACCTTGGGCAACGGGCAGGCTCGGGTTGCCTAATGGGTTCAATTCCTCCAGAAGCAGCTGAAGTTGCGGCGTCTTGGAGCTAACTCCTTTTTTGTCGTTTGAAATTAATTATGACCTGCGTTAAGTGTGTGTGGCCTCGCCTCTGCAGAGTTTGCCGCAACATGGTAATTGGTCCTTGGCACAAGCTTCAACCTCACCCAGATGACCATGCACCGATATTAACTGTGCCGTGACTGGCTCGATTGTCTAATGTCTTTTGTGTAGTAGCATGTAGTGTATTGCATCATTCGTAAGTTTGATTCTAAACTATTCTGGGCTTGAGCATGTCTTATTATCATCATGATAGGGGTTGCAGCGCCGGCAGCAATTGAACAGTGTCTTCTCCTATTCCAACAGAAACGCCGACGCTTCTCTGGTTGATCTAGTAAGAAGAGCAATGTTCAGGTAATTTCAGCCGAAGAAACAAGACGGACTGATTTCCTCGATGCCTGAAATGAGACGGGACAACCCCCATGATCATCTGTTCTCGGCAATGTGGGTGGCGCGTCCTCCTCCCCTATGGCGTGATCGTTGCTTATTTCGAAATTTCAAAATGTCAGCGCAGACTTTGCCGCCAGCGCATCTTATCAACGCCTTGCCCGGCATCCATTTCCCCTCTTGCCTCGAAAAAGTGCTATTGCTCAACTCTCGGCCGTTCTTGAATACAAACAACCAAGTGAATCACACCCTCTGGATATTAAACAGCCGGTACCGCGTGGGGGTAAATGATGACTCTCACGAAGCGGCCGTCAAACAGGTAAGAAATTCAATGGCACAATTTCAGGCATGTGTGCGGGGTTTTTACTCATGCCTAGCTTTGGTCAGCCGGCAAGCCTCACCAGAATTCTAATCGTGATGCCTTGGACCGGGAGGTTTGCCTTTCATTCCGCCTACTCATATTCGGTTTATCTCAAGTAATCTCACGTTTCCATTGTGTCCTTTACACATGTCATGATTCTATTCCCTTCCTTTACTCTCCCTTTGCATGATTCATTATGCTCGCCTCATGAGTTTCCTATAATCGCTACTAGCGTCCTGCTGTTCCTCGTTTCCATATCAACGCCGGATCCAATCCGCGTCTCGTAACCAGTATGGCTTTTCTCCGTCTTCGGTATTTCTGTTCATTAAACCCGTCAGGGACCACTACACCGCGGAAACGTTTTCTCAGCAGCGCAACGTATGCACCGGCGGTACGCAACGTCTATCAATCTCGCAACACTCGCTCTATGTCGGGCCACGTACGCCCGGGAAACCAAGTTACCAAGCAAGTGTGCTCCAGTGAAGAGCAGGACACGTATCTGCCAAGTGTCGTCAGCGCCGCAACTCAAAGAGACATGGTATCAGAACAAGCGACGATATTCCGCAACATGTCAGTGGGGATACTCCAAGTGCCAGTGCCGGGTAGGCCCAATTCTCTGGTGGCAGATTGACAAGTGCGTTCCATGCAGCACAAGATGTCGTCGTAGATGGCCTGAATATCAAGCATGAATAGCAGACGCCTGCGGGACTTGTGGTAAGCGATACTTGTTACGCCGTGCGCCGCCTCATCTACCAATCCATCTGCCAGGGCAGGGGATGCACGCCCCTTGTTGACATGACAGGCGCGTAGGTTTCTTTGAGAAACAAGATCAAATATGTTGGGCATTAATCAGGTCTGGTCGGTGTAAACAAAAGCCATTGTAATAAGGTCAGTATCAAGTTCCCTGCTGGAAGGGCAGTCAGATAGATAGACGACGCGAGTTGCAAAGGCATCCAAGCCCGTTGCCGACCCCTAGGCCATAGTTTCGTATAATCGAATAGAGACCCTCCTTTATATAATGCCCTTGCTGCTCTGCGCGAAGAGGGCAACAACTCCGCTACCAAGACGACAGCATCCAAAGCACCCAGATGGCCAACAAATAGAATGCTCCCCGACGCGGTGCCGGGAACTACCATCGGACTTGACTTATAGTGGAAAATCCAGCCTACAAGGATGCCAGTATCATAGAGATGTAGTTCCGCGCAGCAGCGGCGTGGATGATTGTCTTCGCGCCGCAGATACACACGTCACCGTCTCCCATAACAGCCACGCTCGTCGCCCCGACTGATCAACCATCTTTGATAAAATGGTGCATGCAGCAGACTCGCTCACACAGCAGCACAGTCACAACCAGACTCCGCAGCAAATTTCCTCTATCCAGCTCGGGTCTTCTCTCCCAGCATGGAAACTGGTCGTGACTGGCCGACCACATTCTTCGCGTGGCCTTGAAGCTGCAAGACGACGACGATAGCATCAATACCCTCCGTGGGGATACATTATACGATCAAGGATGAAGGAGGCTATATCACTCTGGATTGGGCGGGACGCGTCACCAACAGATACTAGACTTGGCCATCTCGACTGGTTGACTTCAAACGCTGGCCATTATTAGTCTATACGCGCAGGGGACGAACGGCACTCAAGCAGCCAGGCATCCTTCCTTGCAGGAAAAGACAATGACAAGCACGATGTGTTATACGCAGGGCGTGCAAGAAATCATCTGTAGCTTGCTAGATAGGTGGCTCAAGGCATAATCCTAGAGCCTGTCGGCCGGGACTCTGGCGCTCTCGCTGTTCAAAAGCGCGACACACAAGGCAACAAATACCCTATAAGAATATATCAAGAACACAATCCCAAGTCAGTGGCCTTGGGAGTTTTGTGATTGTGTGTCATGTCATGGTACATACACACTGCTTGTATTATGTCGTCGTCTTGCCGCCCGGTGCTCGGACACGGTAGCCGCGGCATCGTTGCCCTGTTTTCGCGCACTTGTTCAAATGGGCAGACAAAGATCACATCGTTCCCTGTGAGCCATGTACAGTCAGCATCTAGATCTGTGTGATGCCACCAAGGTGATAACTTCTCTACGATTCCAACAGCCGTCTGTCCCCGTTCCCAGTCACGGGAAGAGGCGTTGTCTCAAGCAGTCTGGTTGCCCAGGACTCGATAACACGCCTATTGCGTGGACGGATCAGGCACTTGCCACGGATGGAATATGAAGTGCACAAGTAATATCTGCCAAATATATTGAACATGCGAATTAGAAAAAAGATGGGATGCAGCGGTGCACAGTGAATGAAGATAACTCGGTCTCACATCATCATCAGACGTGGCGGATGCAAATGATGTTGACAAACCGGGCCAAGGGCGACAATACAGCCAGCACTGCAGGACTGAAACATTGAAGCTTTGCCACGCCATACTGACCCCTCAGCCGCCATTACGCCATTTGCGAGGACAGCTCAAGTTGTTTCATCGTATCCTTTGCCGTGTCTAAATATATTTCTCACCATTTCGTCATTGTCCGGGACTACCCTGTACCACTTGTCGAATTCCAAATCCCAGTTGACGGGCTGGTAGCAATCCGAGAATCATCAAACGACATGCCCGACCCCCGAAATAGCCATACATATCAAAATTACATCCTGCAGAAGTTCATGTTTGCCTGTCATATTGTGGAACGGTACACAGCATATGACCCTTGCTGGTGACCCAAAATCGCATAATATCAGACCGAATTGTGTAAATAGTCTAATGGGGCAACCAACGAGTGGCCTCGCCTTGTTATGACCAACTCTCCGTACATGCGACCAACACGCGCCAGCATAAAAAGCTAGAGTCCTGTGGAAAGGGTTGTATGCATTTTTTGAGGTGTGTATGCCCCTTTATGGGCCGCGAGCACCCAACAAGAGTCTGAAGAAGACGGCGCCAGATGAGATGCCTCTTGCCTGCCGCAGCAATCGTACTCCGTACCAAAGTCAAGAAACAGCAGAGCGGTGCGTTGAAGGATTCTCACCAACTTCGGGTACCTACCGAGTAGCTAGGCCAGGTCCCATAACTTGGCATGTAGGGAGCAGTACGGAGTACCAATGTTTCTGTTCCATGTAACCATTCCCTGGAGCCTGGAGACAGGGCACGACTCACGACTGGCGCAAACGATGGGCGTCAAAATGATCCACCGACCCGCTGTTGATCTTTTTTCTTTTGCTTGTCTGGGGTGGGTGTTGGTATTCGCTGCATCATCGACGCTTATGGGGACACAAGGGAAGCAGTACTCTATGTATATGACAGGTAATACGCGCACAGGCTCAGGGTGAACATTCACATCATGCGTTATTTCGCCTTGTCATAAATCAGACGTGTACCCATATTACAGGACCATGGCTCCGTAATGGCCCCAATGCTCCCAGAGCTGTCGAACACTCACAGAAGGGCAATGTAGAGACGACAGGTGGGAATTGTGTCCAATGTACGTACTGAGTATGTAAGACAGTGGAGGCGGGGATCGATGCATGTTTCAAAATTATGCGGATTCTCCTGAGTTGTCGGGTTTGATTGCCGGAGTCGTATTAGGCGCATGGTATCTCTAAAATAAGACAACAAGAGAACCCGAGATGGGTGTCAAATGGTGCTGAGTTTGGCTTGTCATGCAGGTCGAAGGAAACGACAACACGTCATCAGTTTCTCTCGTACGGGGGAGGGGAGTATATACACTCGAGCAGACTGCAAATGCTAGGCAAACTGTAATATCAGTCTCAAGTTCAATCCAAGCAGCGACAACTCGAAGCGGTGGTAACGTCGGGTTCTGGTTTCTAGACGAGAGAGGAGGGCGCGACATTGAGAACTGCCGCATCGTACTCTGTAGACCGTCCTATTTTCGTTGATTGAGTTGGAATGACTGCGCATTGTTACTGGGCAAAATCGGGACAGCTGATCTGTCAAGTTGGTTGCTCAATGGCCACACCCATGTACACATTGTAAAATGAATGATTAGCGAAACCAACCGAGACTTGAATGGAAGTGCGTCGGGCCGCACCCCAAATTTAGATCACAAGTCAAATATTCCATCAGCCGTCATATTTCCACCGGGCGAATCCGTCCGTGTTGCCTCTGAAAGCAATTGAAATGAACAGGATGCGAAAGCAGGGCCAACGGGGTTCTAGTTGCGAGTTGGGGGCTCTGTACGTCTGCTGCTTCTCTGCTGGGGTGCTTCAGGATCCGGGAACGGGTTGGAAGCATGCGAAGAACGAAGAAATAGTTCAAGATTCGGTTGCCATCTGAGCCAAGGGCATTTCTTGTTGATGGTAAGTTGGAGAAACAGAGCAGTTCCTTCAGAGCTGTGTCAAACCGTTGAAACGTACGGAGTACGGAGTAGTCTGGTCGACAAAACTGGGAAAACGTACCAGGTTCTGCCTGAGCAAGGTTTCCAGGTGCTCTTTTGATCCCGGTCACCAAACCATATTACCCAAAACGCTTTAATATCTTCGCGCCTAATCGCGTCTGTAAGCTTTCACTCGAACTGAAACTGCAACTGCAACTGCAACTTGCCCTGGTCCGATTTTCTACACCGGCTATGTATGACCCCAACAACACGGTGCGGACGGGGTTATGGCATGAGATCATTTGAATCAATCAACTGAGGACCAGTCACAGGGCAAGTTACCCTCAGGAGCATATGCGGAGAGTCTTGAGCAGAGAGGCTAGCTATAGTTTGTGGACATGAGTATTCGACCACCCGGCGGCGTTGAATTACTCCAATGAAGTTGAACACCTATGCCTCTCCATCGTAGAAAGAACTCGTTAATGATGATAGAGCTGACTAAAGAGGATGAAGCGGGGATACGACCGATCAGCGAAAAAACAAGTTATGGGTTGGGTTTCCTGGGCTGTGGATGAGTCGGGCGTGATTGCACAGGGCTGCTCGGCTCGGCTTCTATTGTATCCGGCCTTGTATTCTCCGAAGCAAGTTATCGCCAAAACAAGTGATCTGCGCGGTGCCTTCATGTCCGTAGGTGCCGGGTGCTCCAAGGGCATTATATTTGCGCATTCACTACCTGCAGCAGCGTGGGGGTTTCAATCAATGCACAGGTGCAATAGATGTTTGCCGAGTACTCCGTACCGGAATATTCTTAGATCGGAAACGCACGAGTCTGTACGGAATAGAGAAACTGCGAGCCAAAGCCATCACCACAAACATGGGCTCGTATGGCTTCTGTGCTGAAGCGTCTTCGGAGGCAAGCCGCAACTTGGCACTTGTCAATGCCAAGCGCATCATCTGAGGTTTTTTGTCCAGCCCAGGCCTTTACTCAATGGTTGCCGTCTTGCCGTTCGGTCAGGGAGATTCAAAGAAGTAGTCAGATAAGCTTCCATCGCGTCCCACCGCACTGGAGTTCGGTGCGATATGCGAAGCGACGCCAGAATGATACCAGATGACCCAGCGTCATCGCCCGTGCACGGTGATTCGAAGTAGCGTCTATTATGAGATGATGGAAAGAAGCTTTCAGCGTCTAACCTCTTTTTTGAAGCGGACTACACAACAGTGCAGCGAATGCACGAGTTATGCCTTCCATGAATTGAACGTGGCTTCATCAGGGGCAGACGCCGTGATCCTCGAACGACGCGCGTAACATCTACTGACCTTACGCAAAATTGGGGTAAAACTGGCGAATATCTTTGATCCGGCATCTTTCACCTCCCACCAAGGCCTGCTTCCAATTTTCCGGGGTCCAACCTTGGTGAAGTAGTACTACCGCAATGGAGGACCGGCCAGGGGACTCCACACAACGCGAAAAGTACTAGTTTGTATTGTAGTGAGAATCACGGACGGTCCCAGCGACGAAACAATGCGCTAGTAGTATGTATTCAACAGTGGTGGGTGGAGGCTGAAAGAATCGACAATCCACGACCACCATGTACTACTGTAGAAGAGCACCTGGCTGTGCCGGGCACTCTTGGCTGCCTTCCTAGGTACCTAGGCAGGTACAAGTAGTATTAAATGAAGCGCTGTGACGTTTTTATGGCATTAACGGCGGGCGTCTTTGACTAGGTTGGCGTTTGTGGGAATTAATACAAGCCAGTGTGATGGTAATATGTGACTGGTAGCCAAGCGGGTGATGAGACCTAGCAATAAAAGCATTAGAGCCTCGGCATGTTGACTTCTTCTTTGCAGACAAACAAAATGTACCAGCAATTTTGCCAGTGAGCCCAACGGACGACGTGATTGGCATATTGCCCTCTGCCCAAGCTTACGAAGCAGGCGTTTGGACCCCCTTGCATTAACGTCCGCACCTTAGCCTTAGTGCTGGTTGTAGGAAAGATTTTTTAATTGTTGTTTCTTTGGGCCCTAGATGCTGCAGCATGTTCTTTTCCTCGGCCCCCCTTTGTTTGTGGTGTATGTACTCCGTCGACTGACTGACTAGCATTGCTTTTGTCGGCGCAGCCCAACAGGTTGCACGAGGATGAATGGTGTGGGCTGAAATGTTGAAGCCCCCTGGGCATCTTTTTTTCCTGGCTGGCTGGCTGGGTTTTGAGGTCCTGTCTCCCTTCTCTCAGTCCTGGTGCCAGCAGAGACAATTTCCCTGGCCGGGACAACACGGTAATCTATTGGCGGTCATGGTGGTCGCAATTGCCCGCGCCTGGGGGCCCCTGCGCATGCTCACGGGTCGGCGCAGAACTCGTCCCACCGTTCATCAGGCCCATCGACAACGAGGGAGAATTTAGGTGCAATACGAGGTGTCGAGCTGGTTGGCATTACGCTGAATGGAGAGAGAAGGTCGACGATGCGATAACTGCCGTTTGAGGTGGGGATGTTGGTGCTCAAAGTTTCAATAATTTCACAAGTAACTTTGGTGTATGCAGAGCAGAGCCCCCGAGTATTGCAGGACAAGAAACAGTCTAAAGTTGGAAGGCGCGGCCTGGCAGTTCTGGTTTGTCTGGCTCCTGCCCCCCCCCGTCCGGGCCTGGCCATGTGCAGTCAGCCCAGGTGCCTGGGCCATGCCGAGAATCTGAAACGGCGTACCGAGGACTTTGCCTTGTTGAAGACGGGCCGCACCAGGACGGGTACCAAGGTACTTCAAATCCTGCTGGGGACAACGGTTATGCTGGCCCGGATTGGCCCCTCGAACGGACAGAGTGGTGGTGGACTTTGCATTCTCCAACGCCAAAACGCCTCAACTCTCCAAGTGGCGTTCCTCCTTCCCACTTTCCCCTGACGGGATCCCCATGCAACCCTGCTCGACCCTGCTCGCCTTTGATCGACCTCGACGACTCACGACGCATTACACGACGCACCGCCGACATGGCTCACCCGAACTGTGGGCTCTTCAAGTGCGGCATCCTTGTCTCTCCCATGCAGCCTCGAGCTCTGTGCTCAATTGCTGCGTCCGCCATGTCCGGCCATTTCAAATCTTGCTCGCTCCCCTCCTTTTGGCCGTGGGTAAAGACCCAGGTCCAAGTGCTCTCTTGTCTCCGTATCGTACAAACGGCCCTGCGATTGTGGGTTCCCGTCCAGTCTTTGGAGGAAGAGCTCACCTGTTTGGATCGGCTGTGAAGCTCCCATGTCCTGGATGCCCCCCAAATCTTAGACAGGCTCGTCCCCAGTCTCTCCTCTAGTTTCTACACTCTCCGTGTCTCGCCAGTCCCGGTTGTCCGTCTGCTTCACCCTCATCGGCTCTGAAAGAGTCCTCGGAGACCTCTTTCCGACCCAGGCTGTTCTTTGTTCGTTCTTCATTCTCCTTCCTTGCTCATTTTTCTTTTCTTCGCGGGTTGACCTCCACCGAGTCCAACAATCGACAAAATTTTACCAATATCATTCATTCCCCGTCGAATGGCTAGTTGCACGCTTCTGATCCTTTCGCCACGTTGAGTGCAAAAGACATTTCAATAGGGGCGTCGATTACGACACGAGCATTCCATCACGACAACCCTTGATACGAATTGCCCGTTATGGCTCCGTCGTTGAATAACCATTCTTCTTTTACCCGCCCTCGCACTGGCGACCGTGATGGCCGGCCCAGCACGCGCGACCAGGCCGGCGCCGATATGCTTATTCCCAGTCGGACTTCGTCACTGCACTCTCGTATCACGCAGCCAATTCCATCGACTTTGAACGTGAAGCCTCAACAGCGAACACCAAAGACTCTTACTCATGCCTATATGGTGTGCGGCGTCGGCCGCGAACCGTCGCAATGGGTGAAGGCGCCGGCTCCCGCTCAGGGCAAGATTGGCCATATGAAGGGTGCTGTTGGTCAATTTTGGCTCCCTGAGATTCTCGGCAGCAGCCCTCGTCTGGAGCAAGATAATGAGATTGCTCGCGCTCTCCATTCCGCTATGAGGGTCAGTATTGAAAGGAAAAAAAAAAGAACCCCATAATTATGTGGTCAAGAGTAAGAAACATCTGACACGATTATCTAGGCTTGCTTTCCGCACGATGTTGAGATTTGCACTGGCAGGAGCCAACCCCACTGCGTTCACCACGCTTTTGTGCTCCAGCAAGACTCTTCTCACACCTTGTACGGCATCTGCCTCCGAGTTTGGTCTCGAGCCGACGAAAAGAGGGCTGAGACCATCCGGGACCTGCGCAAGAGGACCGAGTCTGACTTTTACGACAACCCAGACGAGACTTACTGGATCCCTTACTGCCTGTCCTTCCTATCCCGCTACCCCCTTTATAACCTCCTGGGCGACTATCTGCGAGGCATGTGGATTCACTGGAATAAGGCTACCAACTTGTTCCACGCCGAGGAAGTCTCGCGTATTCTGAGCTTCCCGGCTCCTAGGCTGAACGACTTGGTCCGCATTGACATGAAGGACTATGCTCTCTGCTACCAATTCCCTTCCTCCCCTACTGGGTTCCAGAATTTTTCCATGTGGCCGCTTTTCAACTGCTTGTCCATCCCCAACATTGTTGGTGTTATTGAGGCAGCCATTTCTCCGACTCGACGAATCATCTTTGTGAGCCACTATGCCGCCATGCTCACAATTGCCGCCGAAACAGTGCGGTACTGCGTCCGAGTTTACGAATGGAGCGGTCTTTACGTCCCGGTTGTACACGCCCGCCACGCACAGGAGCTTGTTCAAGAGCCCGGTCCTTATATCTTGGGTGTGACTGCCGAGTGTCGATCTCTCTTCACTGCCCCTACTGACGCTTTGGTTGTTGACCTGGACCGCAACTTTGTTCTCACATCTAGTCCACCTACTGCGCTTACTCCTGGTCAGCGCAACAAATTTGTTACTCGCCTGACTCAGGCCCTCAACGGTGACGTCACCCCCGCTGGCGTTCCCCATCATCTTCGATCAGCGTATGGCGGCGGCAAGCTGGTCCCTGCTGGTCAGATCATTGTTATGCGCGGAGAAGTTGAGTCTATCCAGGACCCTGAGTGGTGGAACCAGGATGCGATTATGGCTGTTATGGACCATGTCTGCGAGAAGACGGGCCGCAATACAGGTATCAAGGCCGTATTCGGCGGCTCTGTGAAGAAGCCTCTCATGACCAAAGTTTCAATGAGACATCTCAATGAAATTGTTCGAGAGCGAAATCAGTATTCTCGTGACGCTCTCGAAGCCTGGCAAGATTTCATCAATCTCAAGGGCCGCATGGACACAGAGCTCAGCAAGGTCAACAAGAGAAACAACTATCTTGTCGAGGAGCTCGAGAGCTGGAAACAGCAATTCCTCAAATTCCAGGCCTTCGCTGAACAGCTTACCAAGGAGACACAGGATCTCAAAGTCAAGATTGAGACACACAAGAGAGAGAACCGCCGACTTACTGGTCTCATTGACCAACAGAAGGATGATAATGCTCGCATGTCTGTACGTCTTACCGGCACTGAGAAGCAGCGTGATGATGCTCTCATGGCTCTAGTTCTCCAGCAGGAGATGGCCGAGGATCTTGAGCGCGAGAGACAGAGGAACAAGAAGGAGCTTGCCCAGCTCAGCCATACCAATTCTACTCTCTTGCGACAACGTGACGAAGCTCGCCGTGTGGTGATGCATCTGCAGAGTTTGATTGGTGGCCAGAGCCACCACATGGAACATCTCATTCATTCTCTCACTAAGCCTGACGAGCTGGTTGCCGAGGTTGAGGCAGGCTATGAGAGTGATGAGCGGGGGAGCTCGGATGGCGCGTCTGGCGACGATAATACGAGCCAACTGAAATCTCCACGCAGCAAGCGACTCTCTGCGGCTAGCTTTGCTGACGTTGCCGACCGTCACCTCAAAGACAAGACTGATGCTATAGCCCATATTGTGCGCAACATTGCTGACCAGTGCCAGGCCGCTGTGGAGAGCCTGCAGCTGGCCCACGATGCTGAGTACCGATCAAGCCGACGTCACAGCGGCCTGTCCAATACTCAGAGTGAGGACGGCCATGACGACCGCTCTGTTGCCACCTCAGATAATGGCGAAGAGAGACGCCTCCAGCCTGGACGCACGTCCAGCATCCCTCCTACTCCGGATCTGATCCCCAACCGCAGCAGCACTGCCATGTCCTTTGCTTCGGCTACTACTACACCTGAGCGATCTAGCCAGCAGTATAATTTGAAGGACGAGATCCCCACAAAGATTGTCGAGGACGACGAGGAGGACTACGAGGAGAACCGCAGTGAGGGCGGCGGCGGCGCCACCAATGAGAACGGCGTTGTAGCCAAACACACTGAGTCGCTCTTGCATCGCCCATCTGGTGCCAGAATCAGCGCTCTTGGGGCCAGTGGCACTCGGTGAGAAACAGTAGAGCGACCTGCTTGAGGAATGATATGACGAAGGGGGTGGTTATTAGTGCCCAACAAGAACCTGGCTCCTCGGGATTAATGGGAGCAACGAAGCCGACGACAGGCAGACGACAGGCAAACTTCTGTCAATGCTGATTACTTACGAGGTTGCTAACCGCAATTTTTTTAACTTATCTGGACGACTGTTGACATGGTGATTCACTTATATCCGATTGCGTATTGCTGCACTTTTTTTATTTATTTTATTTTATTTTTTTATACTTTTGTATCTTCATTTCATATTGACGACACTACAGTCGGGATATTGGTCACTCCGTCTTGACCTATTTTTGGGATTTTCTTTCTTGGATGGAGGCTGTAAAAACTTTTGGTCTTTCCTTGGCGTTTTCTCCCTCGCAATGCCTGAATTTTCCCTAGTTTGCAGTCTGACCTATTTGTATTTATCTTCTCTATAGCCAGAGGCACTTGGGTTTTCCAAGACAAACGCATATTTGGCTCAATAGGCAGTGTTGAGTTGTGCCAGGTATGATGACGTTAGCCTCTCAGCGAGACGCCAAACAATTTATGACAAATTTTTGAATGAAGCCATAGTGGTGAAGTGGCCATGTTAGTTACAGCCGAGATCGGCTCGATGGCGAGGTGAGGCAATGCAAGATTCAGCTGAGACATTGGGGGGCCATGCGTGACGTGAATTGCTCGGCGGGCTTACTTTTTTTGTTAGATGCGCTCGCGTTGTATTACCTAAAATTTTAAATAATGTATAATTTAATATATTTATTCATTTTAAAATATATAAAAATATATTTACTTACTTAACAACTAGGTCCTAGGTAGGGCGTGAGTGCACCTAGCAAAAAGTGTAAGCCCACCGAGCAATTCACTGCGTGACGTCCCGCGACCCAACATTTGAGTGTCAAGCCACCGAAATCCGCAAGCAGTCCACAATTTCCCTCCTCTTGACAGGGGGTCGTTGTGGCCCCATGAAGCGACAGGACTAAAAAAAAAAAAGCCGAAGGAGAAGCAGAGCCCCGAGGCGGAAAGTGACATCGCAGCGATCACCGAAGCTGGCAAAATCTTCATCTCCTCCTTCATACCTACAACGCCTACAAGCATGGCGGACCCTCTTCTCACATCCCTCTGCTCAATATGCCACGTCTCGACCCCAAAATACAAATGCCCCCGGTGCAACATTCAAACCTGTTCCCTGCCGTGCGCCAAAAAACACAAAGCCTGGTCCGAGTGCAGCGGCCGACGCGACCCGACAACCTATGTCCCACGTTCGAAGTTGCGCACCGCCGCCGGCGTCGACCATGACTACAACTTTCTCCATGCCATTGAGGTGTCTGTCGAGCGCTCCGAGAAGATGCTCGTTGAGGAAAAAGGCCTCGTGCAGCAGGCGGAGCTGCGGCCGTTGACGATCCAACAAGTTCGATGGAAGATGGGGCGTGATGGGAGGAAGAGAAAAGTGCTGGTGACGAGAGTTTTGCGGGAGGCCAAGGGGAGGACATTCGAAAAGGGGCTTGCGCAGAGACTAAAGAGACTGAACGTGCAGATTGTTTGTGCGCCGCTGGGAATGGCCAGGCAGAGGGAGAATTCCACCAAGCTGAACCGGAGGACGGGGAGGATTAACTGGCAGGTTGAGTGGCTGGTGGTCGGGGGAGAGAAGGAGACTGCAAGGTCATTGAGCAAGGTCATGGATGACGTTCCGCTCTTTCAAGCATACCCGGCGATGCTGGAAGAAAAGGTTCGTGCAGAGACGGGATCGCGGAAGCAAGAAAGGCATATGCGGGCCTGGGAGGTGCAGAGCTGGGCTGATTCGAGGTGGAATCTTGGCTTGGACTGTATGCAGGATCCTGTGGATGGGAAATGGACGTTATTTTCTGGGGGACGCGTCGAGGACTGGCCTGCAGAGAAGGAGAAGGCCCAACGACAGCAATTTCAGTTTTTCCTCGCGGGACCTCTCGCAAGGTCTGATATGCCTGCACAAGTTACGGCGCTGGAGGCTGGGGACTGCCTCCGCGATATTCTGGCCAATACCCGGGTCTTGGAGTTTCCTACCATCTACGTCCTCAAGCGTGGAGACACACTTCCTCCGAGATTTGTCCTAGGACCAAAGGACTCGATTCCCCCGCAGACGCAAAGGACAAAACGCAAGGATGGGCCATCAAACACACAATTTCAGGCATCATCGAAGCGTAGGAAACAGGGTAGAATGGACCGCGAAGAAGGGGAAGTGGGCACTGATGAGGATGGAGAAGACGGCCTGGATGAAGAGACTGAGTCTAAGGGAGTCGGTTTGGAGGCTGGTGAGGTTGTAGCTGAGCAGAGCTTGGGAGAGGAGGATGACGACGATGACACGAGCAGCTCTGGGTCGGATAGTGAGTCCGACTGATGTTCATGATACCCAAGATATGTGGGCTGTAGACTAGGTCGGCGCATCGCATCGCGGGCTACATGCTCAGAAAATTGATTGAATATGCGGCCTTCATAATACCTGGTGCACTCGCTTTTGGATCAACGATGGCCGATTGCCAGTGCCACTTTCCAGCAACCAGACCCAGTTGCAGACCTGGACCAGTTGACACTTCAATGTTGACACGTGCCCCACTGTGATGCTTTGGTGTGGGGGCAGGCGGCGTAACACCAACGGCCTCCTGGCTCTCGTCCCAACGACATCGCATCCGACAATACTACACCACCCTCGGCGACTACGCGCCGGCCTCGCGCCCAACTTGCGATAAGCCACACTGTTGGGAGAAACACTCTGGCAGAGACTTTCTCCTACCATGATATGATCGCATAGAGCCAGCCTGTCCGCTTACCCCGCCCACCATGGATGACGGCCCCGTGCCCAAGCTGTCCGAACTGCTTCGGCATCCGGACGACCTCGACAAGATCCCCGCGCTGAAGCTGGAATTCTCGCGTAAAAAGGGAGCCGTTGACGGCCAACTACGGAATGGTCTCCGCGAACAGCTCGAAACCACCCAATCGGGTATGACGGGCCTGAGCGACGGCCAAAAAACAGTCCAGCTCATCAAGGAAGAAATGATGAAGATTGACCGCCTCTGTTCCGAATCCCAAAACATGATCAAGGACTTTGCCAGCATAAACCTGGTGTCCCAAGCCCACAGAAACTTTGTTGCCGTCGAAACAATGAGACGCGATCTGGAGACCTTCAACGATCGGCTGACCGTCGTGGAGAACATGCTACGACAGGACGATGCCGACCAGGAGAACATGCCCAATTTGCTGCCGTGCCACTACGAGCTGACGCAGCTGAGGAACATTCGAGACGATGCCATGGAGCAGATACATAGGGCGGAAGACCCTGGGCTGGAGTCGACGCTGGAGGACTACTTTGCCAGGCTGGACGACACGATTGACTGGTTTGACGAGCATGTCGGTCTCTTGGCAATGGACCTGATCAGCCTTGTTATCAATGAAAACAATGGGCTCGTGGTCCGGTTTGCCGTCGTCATTGAGGCCGAAGAGAAGAGCGACCAGCGCGTCCTGGCCCTGCAAGAAGCGCTCAAGGACCACGAAGAAATGGCAGCCCGGTTCCAGAGCATCACAGACGGCGCCAAGAAGGCCCGCGGCTACAAGGACAAGTTTCTGCAGGCCATCAAGCTTGGTGCTGAGCAGCAACTCGAGCAGTCCCGCGAAGAATTCCTAGACGACGCCTCGAAGCTCGAGGGGATTATGAAGTGGTACTTCAACGACCTCAACGCCGTGCGGGTCGGCATGACGCCCCTCATGCCCAAGAAGTGGAAGATTGGCAAAACGTACGCCGAGATATACCACCAGCTCATGCACGACTTCCTCATCGGCATGATCGAAGATCCGGAAACCACATCTGCCCACAACCTCGAAATCATCAGCTTCCCTGAAAAGTACTACCGAAAGATGGCCAAGATGGGCTACAGCCAGGAAGACCTCACCCCCCACGTCATTGACAACCGCGAGGCCGAGCTCGTCCGCGACTTCCGCCAGCTCATCATCAAGTTCCTCGACGAGTGGATGGACCGCATCTTCAACCAGGAAAAGAAGGACTTTGCGGAGCGCAACGTCGAGGGCTCCAACCTCGACCAAGACGAGTACGGCTACTTCCGCACCAAGAACCTCATCGCCCTCTGGCGCATGCTCCGCGAGCAGATTGATGCGGGCGCCAACTCGAAGCGCTCCGACGTGATAGAGGGCGTGATAGACGCCATGTTCCTCCGCCTGCGCACCCGCCAGCAGTCGTGGCAGCGCATGCTCGAGGATGAGGCGTCGCGCTACGAGACCGGCAAGGTCCCCGAGCTGGAGGGCTTCCAGGCCCTTCAGGACTGGCTCGTCGCCACGGCCAACGACCAGATCGCCTGCATCGACGACAACGACGAGGAGTCGCGCCTGGGCTACCTCTCGTCCTTCCGGACAAACTTCGAGCCCCACGTCACGCCGCAGTATCTCGAGCGCGGCGAGTCGGAGCTCAACGCTCTGCGCGACTCGTACGTCGACTTCTCGACCTGGTGCATTACCAAGTTTGCGCACCTCATCTTCGCCGTCGACTTCCGCGCCGTCATGCCCGACTTCTTCACGCCCAAGTGGTACGCCAACACGGCCATGAAGCAAATGGTGGTCACTTTTGAGGAGTATGTCAGCGACTACCGCCAGGTCCTGCACCACTCCCTCGTCGACATCTTCATCGAGATCTTTGCCGACGAGCTGCTGGTCCGCTACCTGCTCTCCGTGCGCAACAGGGGCGCCAAGTTTCGCCGCGCAGACCCCTTCCGCGACAAGCTCTTCAACGACATCTCCACCGCCTTTGAGTACTTTAGCAACCTGCCCAACCCAGACGTCGGCAACTCGATCAAGCAGACGTGGAGGGTTACGGAGCCCTTCCTCGGCCTGCTGACCTGCGACAAGGATGCCGTGGCGGACCAGTTTGCCGCCTTCAAGGCGGCCTATTGGGACCTGCACATCTCGTGGGTCGAGACCGTCTTGAAGTCGAGGGATGATTTCGAGAGGAGCATGCTGAATGCCGTCAAGGCGAGGGCGGCGCAGATAGGCGTCGTAAGGGGGCCCGAGACAATCATGAGCAAGGTCAAGTAGAGACGATGGATGCGTGACTTGAGGCGTCGCTGGTTTTTGCCGCGGGGAGAGAAGGATGACTGGCAATGAGGAAAACGCCAGACAATGACAGCACAAGGGGCTGTTTCCATGTACGATTAGTCGCATTTAGAGGAATTCACTATTCAAACAAGACACGGAGACGGGATGCTGTAAGACTGCTGATTCTACCAAGAAGATGCGTTGTCTAGCGTACAGTGGACTCGAATCTTGCCTTTGAAACATGGCCAAGTCCAGGTAATTAAAAACTATGTTTCTCCTATCCATCCATTCGGGCGTACTGTCCCGCCCTTGCCATTAGGCCCTCTGTCGCTTTAGGAACAAAAGAAAGAACATGGGGCAGGGCCCCCAAGACGTCACCTAAAATGCTGTGGTTCGAAATATCCTCTTCTTCCCTGGTTGAGGCTGTTATAGCCTTGCTAGTGCCTATGCAGGCTGGTGGCTTCTATGACTTGCTTGCGAGATAGTTGGCAGCCTGACAAAGAAGAAGAAGAAAAAAAATACTGGTTAGCAAGTTATCCTACTCGAGGAAATCGCGGAGACAAATATTTTTATACCTTTTCCAAATTGTAGTCGTACTTTTCGAGAGCAGCCACCGCGTCTGAACGAGAATAACCCATGTCGGTGAGACTCTTCAAGATGGGATCATCGTGGACGCCCTGCTCGGTAAGGGCTCGGCCAGGAGGCTCTGGACGCTCGGCGTGCTTGTCACCACCTGCCTCCCCGCCAGGGCCAGGAGGGGCGAGATTACTAGGCGAGTCCAGGCCAGCAAAGATGGCGTCCCAGTCATGAGAGTCAGCAGTCTTCTGCTGGGTAGTACTACCGGCTGCAGAGCTGTGAGACACAAAGTCGAATGTGCTTTCATTGCCAAACGCCGTGGACTCACTCTTGGCTTGGCTGGCTGGCGGGCTGCTATCAAACACGGGATTGAAGTCGTCCCGAGAAATGTTGGCAAAGTCATCATCTGCAGACCCTTCTTTGGCGTCTTCTAAGCCCTCAAAGTCGTCATCCAGGTCATCAAACACGGTTTTCCCATTCGTATTTTGGGGCATAGCGTTCGGAGCAGCTGCTCCAAAGATGTCATCAGCAGTCAAAGTCGGCTGGGATGTGTTGGTGACGGTGGCAGGTGATGATGGCTGTTCGGAACTAGGGACCTCAAGTTAGTGACTGGTTGAACTCCTACTTTCTGGTTGATTAAGACAACGATTACTACTTACCTTTTATTGGTATCCTCCACAGGTTCTTTAGCGGGGATTTCGGGGCCGACATTTACAGGCGTTTCCGCGGCGGTCTTCTTGGCCTCCGTGGCCTCCGTGGCCACCGCATCCTTCTTATTGACACCTTTGTTTGGAGGCGAAGCAGCAGTAAAGTCGTCGTCGAAACCACCTCGCTCGCTTTCCGACTCAGACTCATCGGCGCGCTCCAACTCAGAAATGGGCGGGAACTCAGTGTTAAAAGCATCAGTGGATTTGTCGACATTCGACTCACCAGCGGCCTTGCCCTTGCCGGAGGCAGCAAAAGCGGCAAAAGCATTGTCGAAATCTGCCTTAGCCTTTGCTTGATCGGTACTGCTAAAAGGATCTGGCTTCGGCGCCGAATCGGTGGCTTCCTCGGCCTTCGCCTTCAATGCTGCTTCCGTAACCGAAACTGTCGGTGCCTCAGTGGCAGTAGGCGTTGCTCCTTGTGTCTCACTCTTCTCCCCCTCTTCGGCGGCCGACTCACCATTGCTGTCAGCAGAGAGGCCTTCGGCTCGTGAAGCGGGTGGCGAGACCTGGCGAGACGAAGAGAGAGATTCGGAGTGGTCGGGGAACGGCAAGAAGCTAGAGTTGATTTGCCTTGATGCGGGCGGCGCAGGAGGTTCCATGTTCATCGTACCTTGGCGGCTTATGCTGGGACTGGAACGGCCGGTATGAAAGGACGCTCCGCTGACCGCAGAAGTTCCAGTGTGTTGCTGCTGCTGGAAGGCAGGTGGAGGAGTGCTCGTGCTGGCCCCTGGTCCGAATGACGGACCAAATACATCATCAAGCGATTTGTCGGCATATGGTTTCGTCGGAGGGGATGCAAAGGCACCCATAATGTCGGTACTTGCCGTTCGCTTGAAGAAGGGGTTGTTATCGCTGACAGTCGACAAGGCCGGGCTCGCAACCTGTGCAGTTGCCGAGGTAGGTGAGTTGCTGTCCATCTGCCTGGCAGCATCTTCCCCTCCCTTGGCCAGTTCGGCAGCTTCGTTCTTAAGCTTGTCTCGTTCTCCCTCGGTCGTGGATAGCTGCTTCTTGTTGATGGCAACTAGACCCTTCTGCTGGCGACTGTCCGACTTGAGCTTCTCAATCTGGGGTTTGAGCTTGGCAATCTCGCCGTTGACAACCCGGATGCGTTCTCGCAGGGTTGCATTCTCCTGCTGGTCCGCTTGCAAAGCGGCTGCAAGTTGTTGATGCTGAGACTGAACGTCTCTGAATGTTCCCTCGAGGGTCATGCACTCAGACTGAAGCTTTTGTGTATCAGCACGAGATTTTCTCAGCTGTTTCTCTAGAGACTGGGTGTCCTCGGCCTCCTTCTCGTACAGGGCTCGCAGTTGCGCCAGTCGTTGCTCAAAGTTTTGTTTCTGAGAATTCGTCTGATTAAGCTCGCCTTGGGTTGTGGTTCGTTTGCTTTGAACATCCTGCATCTGCTTCGAGAGGGTTCCAATTTGGTTGGACAAATTGGCCAACTCGGTCGTCTCTCCGGTGATGTTCTTGCTGGCTTCCGGGTCATTGTCTTCCAAAAGATCTTCTGACTGCTTGGGGACATCCCCTTGAGACAGTGGTCCGGTCAAGCCCTTGCCAAATGTTGAAGATGGCACAAATGGCTTGAATGTGGTACCGGTGGTGGTCGGGCGGATAGGGGACGATGGAGGCAGAATAGCTGAACCGCCAGCAAATGGATCATTCGCATTCGACCCCCCAGTAGACATGGTAGTTTGTACTGGCGCAGGCACGGGGCTGGGAGTCGATTCAAGCCCAAACAAGTCGTCCATGGCGGATTTGGGCTGCGGAGGCGCAGGCCGTGCTACTGGCGCAGGGAACGGAGGAGGCTGCCTCTGGTTGCGGACGCTGGGAGGAATGAGGCTCTCGGGCAGCGTTTCGGGCAGATCACCGCCAACGCCGCTTCTCTGCTGTCGAATAAAGTACATGGCGATAGCGAATCCTTCTCGAGTAAGCTGGCCTTGATTGTTGAAGTTGGCAAGGTCCCATATCTGGGCCAATTTTTCCTCCGGAAGGTTAGACTGCCTCAAGAATGGACCAGCCTCCTCTCCACTAAGATACCCCTTATTGGTTTTATCGAGAGTAGCGTAAATTTGATCGAATTTGGCCTTGTCTGCAGCGGACACAGCCCAATCACCACCGGCTGCGGCCGGCGCGATTGGCGGCCTTCCAAGAGGGCTGCCTACTCGCATCTGGGCGGAACCGCTCAACTGCCTTGGTATCGGTCCCATACCGGTGTTACTGGGGGATTGACGGGGTGCAGCACCGCGTCTAGTGGCGGCCTCGTACAAAGCGGGCGGCAGGGCCTTGGGCATGGAACGTAAACTACCAGCCTTGATACAGGTAAACAAATGCATAGCAATAGCGAATTCGGGGAGCACAAAGAACCCTCGTTCCTCAATACCCGTGAGCGTCCAAAAGTCTCTTATCGTTTCCTTGGGCAACCCGAATTTCTCAAAGATCAGTCTGGCCTGTTCAACGTGAAGTCTGCCAGCTTGCAGCGGCAGGCGCTCAAATATCGCAGCATATTCTGACACCTTGTCCGGAGTCAAGTATGGTATTCGGACGGCGCCACCACTTGCTTGAGCTTGCAGCGGCGCTGGGCTTGACGAGGTGGGCGAACCCAGCGCCGGCGATGTCCACAAGCCCTCGAATCGAGGTATCGGGCCTTGTTGGAGGGCTAGTTCGGCTGTCGGTTCCCGTCCGGCTTGAGCATGGCCGATCAAACGTAGAAAAACGCTGAAGCCTGTCGGCGTGAGGAAACCACGGTCCTCACTGTCCGCGATCTGCCATATCTGATAGAGGGTAATCGTTAGTCGGATGTGGCGGAAGACTAGGGAAGCCGGTGACGAACTGTTTGGCACTGATCATTCCGAAGTCTTGTTTTCTCAGCCAACGCCACGACGGCATCGCCAGTGACAAATCCAGCGCCTTCTGCATCAGCTTGGCGAAATAGCTGTGCATAGACTCGCTTCTCTTCGGGGGAGAGGTTGAGATTCGGCGGCGCTGCAGGCACTTTTGAGGTTAACTTGGACCGTTTTCAATCAGAATTGAAAATAGTCAAGGAAGTGGAATCGGCATACCAGAATCGGCGCCAAGGTCAGCAGACATTATGATGCATGGATGATCCAAGAGCTTGAGGTCAATGATGAGGGTTGGGAGGGGAGGAGTTGTTGGGTTGTCGTCGTCACCGTGGCTGGGCTGAATGGATTCGTCTGGTACTCCGTGCAGTCTCGGTGCTCCTGACGGTTGAGTTCAAAGGCAAAGATTTGCAATCTATGTGCGCCAAACAACGTTGGACGACCGTTGGGTCGAAGCGCTATGATGGAGAAGAGGCAAGCCAGGAGCCAGGAAACTTAAATCAGGTTGGAATTGGGAGACTGCGATCAGCCTGGGGGGCTGGAGTCTGGTGGAGAGCTGTGATTCGGTGGCTGTCACCGAGACGAGCGGTTGGGGAACCCATGGTGTTGGTCGACCAAAGTGTGGCTGGTGAAAGCGCACTCCAGGAACGTGGCTGTGGCTGCAGGTGCAACGGAAAAGACGAGGCGTCAGACCTGACTGCATTGTGAACATGTCGAATGATGAGAGAATGCACGGCAATTCTGAAATGCTGCACAAAATGGGAGAAATATACAGAGCACATGAGCCGAATGTTCATTAGCAGCACCTCCCATCACCTGGTTTGACAATCTCACGTCTCGATGCCGAGTCAGAATTGGAAATTCCTTCGTCCTCGGAGTTTGTGGGGCCCCATTAGCAAGGCGTGCTCTCCAGCTCAATGATTGGCCGGGGTTTCCCGTCGTTTATGTCGCAATCCCAATGATTTGACATGGTCGCAGTCGAATCCGAAGGTGAATTTCAAATCATTCCCGAGCTATTGTGCGGAATTATATATGCCATCTAGCCTAAATCCAGTGATTCCAGACGGTGCTTGTAGTCTCTTTGCGCCACCCTCAAGCTGCAGCTCAGTCGTCATACGCCTAGAGTCGCTCCCCCGTCACATTGCATTGCTCGCAGACACAGATTACTCAGCCAACCTTGAGGGATCTTCCGTCAATCGGCGCTAGATCGGGTTCTCCGGCCAAGCTCGCATATACATATTCTTCTTTCGTTCTGAATAACTCAAATACTTCTGATCCGGGATAAAAGACGTCATTGCGGTCCAATACCCACCATTCCCCTCGGTTCGTTCCGTCATTCACATAAAAGGGGAGCTCGCTCATCCTGACTTGGGAAAGCCTTTACACATATGCAAGATAGCCCTAGTCGTCCATGCAATCCCTCGCCCTCTTGTCCCGCACTTCAAGAGCTGCCCCGCATCGCATAGCTTCTTTGTCCCGCCATCTCTCTACATCGTCTGCGACAATGGCTCCCATAACGAAGGAAACGGATTACCTTGTGCTTGGTGGTGGTAGTGGTGGTCTTGGCTCGGCCCGCATGGCCAGTTCCAAGTTTGGCGCAAAGGCAATGGTTGTCGAAGCCGCCCGACTCGGCGGGACGTGCGTGAACGTTGGGTAAGTTGATAATCCGGGTCTGTTTCTAAGTACGAGACTTTGTATGTGAGGATTTCTTGCTGACTAGTGTTGTCGTGATGTGTAGATGTGTTCCCAAAAAGGTTACGTACAATGCCGCTGCCATCGCCGAGACTCTTCACGAGGCCAAGTCTTATGGCTTTTCCGTCACAGAAACCGCTCCTTTCGACTGGACCACCTTCAAGAATAAGCGTGATGCCTACGTTAAGCGTCTGAACGGCATATACGAGCGCAACCTTGGGAACGACAAGGTCGAGTACCTGCACGGCTGGGGTCGGCTGCTGTCCAAGAACCAAGTCGAGGTTACGTTAGACGACGGTAGCAAAGTTGTCGTCAATGCCAAGAAGATTCTCATCGCCGTCGGCGGCCGCCCGAGCTCCCCCCCACAGATTCCCGGTGCGGAGCTGGGCATCAACAGCGATGGATTCTTCGACATTGACAAGCGGCCCAAGAAGGTTGCCATCGTTGGAGCTGGCTACATCGCCGTTGAGTTTGCGGGCATGTTCAACGCTCTTGGCACGGAAACCCACCTTTTCATCCGCGGCAAAACTTTCTTGCGCCATTTCGACCCGATGATTCAGGAGACGGTTACCAATGAGTACGAGAGACTCGGGGTTAACCTGCACAAGGAGTCACAGGCCACCAAGATTGAGAAAAACGCCAACGGCAAGCTTACCGTCACCTACAAGGATGCCGAGGGAAAGGAGAGCTCCGTTTCGGATGTTGACCACCTTATCTGGGCCGTTGGGCGAACCCCCATGACCAAGGATATTGGCTTGGAAGAAGCTGGCATCAAACTGACAGAAAGTGGTCATGTTCAGGTCGATGAGTACCAAAACAGCAGTGTAGAGAATATCTACGCCCTCGGTGATGTCAGTGGAGAGGTAGAGCTTACCCCCGTCGCCATCGCCGCTGGCCGTAAACTGGCGCAGCGCCTGTTTGGACCTGCGGAATTTTCCACCCAAAAGCTCGACTACAGCAACATTCCATCCGTCGTATTCGCACACCCCGAAGTCGGTAGCATTGGCCTCTCGGAATCTCAGGCTATCGAGAAATACGGCAAGGACAATATCAAGGTCTACAAGACGGGTTTTACAGCCATGTACTACGCCATGATGGAGCCCGAGCACAAGGGTCCAACCAACTACAAATTAATTGTTACTGGTCCTGAGGAGCGGGTAGTCGGCCTGCATATTATGGGTCAGGGCAGTGGTGAGATGCTCCAGGGATTCGGTGTCGCTGTCAAGATGGGTGCCACCAAGGCAGACTTTGACAGCTGTGTGGCCATCCACCCGACCAGCGCTGAGGAATTGGTGACTTTGAAATAAACAGCGCGTGAAGCAGACTAGATTAGAAAGAGTAAAAGAGCGATATAGTTTCAATGTAAATCTTGTTCACCTTTCATAGCTGTCATTTGCTCGCGTAAAGAGTCGTGGTCCCTCATCTTTACCAGCCACTTGACTGAAAGAATTGAGGCCGTTGACCAGCCCTTGGTATTTTGTAACCTACAATCTGAGATATCTGGGAACGTGATACGCAGCCGCGAATAGCATTCTTTTCACGGTTGAGGACAGGTGCTTCGAGGCGGACTCCGTAGGCCCTACAGTCTGAGAAAGAATATATTTGCGAATATAGAAGTACCACACTAACTTGCTGCAGCATATTGTAGCATAGGAGTCTGGCGCGACAACTGCCTACTACTTGGTACCTAGACCATCAATTGATTTAATTTGATGAAATACCCTCAGTCCAGGCTGGTACTTCTTGCCTGCATTGCTCGGTGGGTCCCCTGTTGATGCAACTCGACTTCTGCACGCCACTGCCCACGTCGTATTGACTTCGAACAAGGCTCGGGCGAGATGCAGTGCTCTAGATCAACACCTTTTCTGTGCTGGCTGTGAATCAATGGCCTCCAATGGCTAAGCCACTGATCTCTTTGCGTTACGAAGATGGTCGTGGGCTGTGGCCGTGTCGCGACATCGTGCTCAGGGCTTGGGCTAGGAGAAGCAAGGACATCTGAACATGATCTATTGACGGCTTTGTTGTTAGCACGAATACGCCGGCCATGGAGCATGCAAAGCGCGTACGCGAATGCGAGTTCTCGATTCTGACTCTATTGCCTTCGGGGCATGCTATAAACAGCATTTGAGCTCCCTACCTACCTATAGGTACCTTGAATGGCCCGGTTGCTGCTGTCAGCAGCGACTCGACACAGGACGCCGACAACATACGTCGTCCATCGGCGTTCGACAGCGTCCATCAACCTACGGGCCAATCAACCCGTTCAAAGTCTGGCAGAATGAGCGTGAGTGGCCGATTAGTCGGTCCACGGTCAACAGTGCAAGAGGAAAGATGATGAGTGGGCGACACAGCGTGGCGCCTGCATGAGAACGAGTTTGTTGGGCGAGGCATATTTCTTCAACAGCACGTAAGCGGGCAGTGTCAAGTACCTAGGTAGGGCGCCGCTGCAGATGGCTGATCATTGACGGATTGCTGACCGGCCTTATTTCTGCCTAATTTGTTCAATCACTGTTGAGCAATACGCAGCAATATCGTCGTGACTTCTGTCGTTGAGCTTTGCACAGATGCGGCCGTCCTACTGACACCCATTGGAGGGACCAGTTGCGCTGTCGAATTGCCCTTCGTGCGGCGTCTATAGCAAGCTGCAACTCCAACCTTTGTCTTGGTAGCGCGGACAACACACCGAGCGGTTCCCGATTCTTCACCGGAATAATCTGTCCCGGAGGCCTCACTTATTGACCTGCTTTCATACCAATAATTAACGCCATTAGATGATGCCGAAGCGAACGTTTGAGCCCGAGAGTGATGGCGAAGTCGTATGTGGCCCAGTAAAGAGGAGGAATACAGATTATGCAGATACGCAGACACCAACCCTGGTCGGCGTGTCTCCGGAGGCCATGGACAACGATGAATACACAGTTGGTTGGATCTGTGCCTTAAGCACAGAGTATGTTGCCGCACAAGCTTTCCTCGATGAAACGCACAAGGGACCAAGATTTGTGTCCCCATATGACCATAATCATTACACTCTGGGTCGTATGGGGAATCACCATATCGTCATTGCAGTCTTACCTAGCGGCGAGTATGGCATTGCCTCTGCAGCTATTGTGGCCAAAGATATGCTCCATAGCTTTCCCAATATCAAGATTGGCCTTATGGTCGGCATCGGCGGCGGCGCGCCAAGCCAGAAGCACGATATACGTCTTGGCGACGTTGTGGTTAGTGACCCCAGAGATGGGATAGGTGGTGTGTTCCAGTACGACTTCGGCAAGATACTTCAGGATCAGATGAAAGACGTGGAATTCCGCACAACGGGTTTTCTAAACCAGCCGCCAATCGTCCTACGAACTGCAGTAAGTGGGATAAAGGCACGTCATGAGATGCATGGGCATCGGCTAAAAGAGGCCATTAACAACACTCTCAAGAAGATACCAAGATTGCAGCAGGAGTATAAGCGACCAGACCCATGCAGCGACAGGTTGTATCGATGCGAGTTCACCCATCCTGTAAGCGGTGGCTTAAGTTGTACCGCAGTCTGTGGTAACGATCCCTCAAAGTTAATATCTCGTCCGGAACGGACCAGAGACGGGGACACGCCGAACATTCACTACGGACTAATTGCTTCGGCGAACCAGTTAATGAAGAACGCTCAGGTTCGAGATAGACTGGCATTAAAAAAGAATATTTTATGTTTTGAAATGGAAGCGGCAGGATTAATGAGCAGCTTCCCTTGTCTAATTATTCGGGGTATCTGCGACTACTCAGATTCTCATAAGAATGAAGAGTGGCAAGGGTATGCAGCGATGGCAGCGGCTGCGTATGCGAAGGATCTTCTCAGTCAAATTCCTTCAAATAGCGCCGAGAATCTCCGCAGGACATCAAGTGGCATCTCATTACGGCCCAGAAGAGGAGAGAATCAATCGCTCAATGACGAGCAAAGACGTGTGCTACTGGAGTCGCTGCGATTTGACCAAATCGATGCCCGGCAGATGACCATCAAGAACGCTCATGCCAAGACCTGTAAATGGCTGCTACAGACGCCTGCATATCTTGACTGGCTTGACCCCAATAAGTTCAACGAACATTTCGGGTTTTTGTGGATCAAAGGGAAGCCTGGGGCCGGGAAATCGACATTAATGAAGTTTGCTCTTGCTAATGCTCGGAAGAAGACAAAGGGCAAGATTATCATCTCTTTTTTCTTCAACGCGCGAGGAAGTGATCTCGAGAAGTCCACAATTGGATTATACCGGTCTATACTGCTACAGCTTCTCGACCGACTGCCTGGACTCCAGGAAGTCCTTGATTCTCTCCCATCAGCAATTCGGGACAGTGGATATGACCAATGGCGGGTTGAATCGCTGAAAGCACTTTTCGAAAAAGCCGTGCAGGGTCTTGGAGAGACCGGCCTTATGTGTTTTATTGACGCCTTGGATGAATGTGATGAGGATCAAATCCGAGATATGATATCGTTCTTTGAATCGTTGAGCCAAACAACCACGCCAGCCGGTATTAGCTTTCGGGTCTGCTTTTCAAGCAGGCACTACCCGCACATTTCCATTAAGAGAGGACTTAACCTAATTCTCGAAGGACACGAAGGACATGGCCAGGATATCGTCAACTACGTGGACAGCGAGTTGACAATTGGACACAGTCGTCTTGCCGCGCAGATCCGTGCTGACCTGCAAGAAAAGGCATCTGGAGTTTTTATGTGGGTTGTCCTAGTGGTGGGAATCTTGAACAAAGCGCATGACAAAGGCCGCATTCATGAGTTACGAAAAATACTCCGAGATATTCCTGGGGACCTTCACGAGCTGTTTCGCGATATTTTAACGCGGGACTGCCATAAAAGGGACGAACTGCTTTTGTGTATTCAGTGGGTGCTCTTTTCGAGACAGCCGTTAAAGCCGGAACAGTTATACTTTGCCATCCTGTCTGGCATTGAACCAGGGGCTCTTTCTGACTGGAATCCTGATGAAATTACAGTATCTATTATGAAGAATTTCATCCTTGATTCCTCTAAAGGGCTTACCGAAGTCACTAAATCTAAAAACCCAACAATTCAGTTTATTCACGAGTCGGTTAAGGATTTTCTTCTAAAAGAAAATGGGTTAAGGGAGATTTGGTCCGATTTTGGAGAAAACTTTCAAGGAGAAAGTCATGAACGACTAAAGCAGTGTTGCCTCAGGTATATGAGCCTTGATATAGCTGCCCATTTAAATATCGGCAGCTCGCTTCCGAAAGCATCATCCCAGGAAGCTGCAGAGCTCCGCCAGTCGGCAGATACATCATTTCCATTGCTTGAGTACGCTGTACGAAACGTTTTATACCACGCGGATGCGGCAGAAGGCGGTGGAATCGCCCAGACAAGTTTTCTTCAGACCTTCCCGCAGGCTGACTGGATTAAGCTTGACAACTTGTTTGAACGACACGAGGTACGCCGACATACAAATGCGAGTCTTTTATATATATTAGCGGAGCATAATATGGCGAATCTCATCGGACGTCACCCGTCCAACCTAGCGGGCTTTGAAGTACAAGATGAACGTTATGGCACACCAATTTTTGCGGCGCTAGCTACCAATAGCGGCGCGGCAACTCGGGCGCTGTTAAAAGCCCAGGTGGAAATCAACCCAGCGATGTCTCCTATTCACAGCCTGTTTGAACAGTATTACCCGGATGGAAACAAACGATCCAACTTCGGACGTGACTTCACTTTTTCACGGCTAAGAGGGGTTCTCAGTTATCTCGCAGAGCATGGCGAAGAGGTAATAATGCTTGCATTTCTGCTGGCTGTTAGAGGCGCCGATATCGACATCGGGGATAGAGACCGACGGACGCCGCTATCGTGGGCCGCTAAGAACGGGCACAAGGCCGTGGTGAAGCTGCTCCTTGAGAAGGGCGCTAATACTGAGACCACAGAGAGCCACCGCGGCCAGACGCCGCTATTATGGGCCGCTGAGAACGGGGACGAGGCCGTGGTGAAGCTGCTCCTTGAGAAGGGCGCTGATATTGAGGGCAAGGAAGGACCGACGCCGCTATCGTGGGCCGCTGAGAACGGGCATAAGGCCGTGGTAAAGCTGCTCCTTGAGAAGGGCGCCGATACTGAGACTAGAATGAGCTACTACGGCCAGACTCCGCTATTATGGGCCGCTGAGAACGGGCACGAGGCCGTGGTAAGGCTGCTCCTTGAGAAGGGCGCTAATATTAAGGCCAAAGATGAGAAAGGACAGACGCCGGTGTCGTTGGCCGCCAAGAAGGGATACTGGAGTGTCATCGAGCTACTACGACAATACTCCCCATAACCGCTAGACGATGCACTTGCCTCACTTCGAAGAAACATAATCCACACATCCTGTCACAAGTCTGAAAACCGTCCCCAGTCACTATAGTGCATTGATGTGAGGCAGCGTTGCGTTTTCCACCCCAAGTCAGACTCTGTGCATTAGATGCTCCTTCAATACGTTTGTCAGAGGCGGTTTGAAGGTGTCCAGGCATATCTATATACGAACAACGTTGATCTCATGTGTGTGGGAGTAGCACTTCAATTCGATTTCGAGTTTCAAGTGGCACTAAGCTTTGCGGCGCGTGGTGTGCGGGAGTCCAGCTGAATATGGCATCCGCAGACACTAGACGGATTTCTCAACCCATCTATAAATGGAAAGATATTTACTGGGAGTTTTGTTTTAATTGGCGCTTTATTTTCAGTCAAGTAACAGGGTATTACGTTATAGGACATGTCAAGATGATGAACTGTTTGGGACCGAACTGGCAAGATTATCACTTGCTGAAGCATAATTAGCCATTGTCCATTTTCACCGCCAGTGTAGTTGAAGTTGCGCAGAGATGCCCCTGCTTAAATGGATTAATACAGAGCTTGTAGTTTGATGCCCACAGATACCACACTGTGGAGGAAAATTCAGCCAGTATAGGCGTCTAGAGTGGCCAAGAGAGAATTATACTTTGTAGGCTGCTCATACCATGGATTATAGAAATCTTAGGGCTTAAGTAAGTAGAAAAGACTGAGACAAATGTGTCCAATGCACTCTGCTGAGCAGGAGTAGGAGATGTAGCTGCACCTAGACAGTTATTCGGAGCAGTCAAAAACAGTACTTAATGCATGACATTAACGTATATAGAGCTGGAGAAACCTATACCGTACGAGAAGAGCAGGGTTCGAGAGCAAATAAAAGAAGTTGAGTTGGTGGCGACCACTTGTTGGATCCCAGTCTTACGTCTTGCGTCTTGCCAGAGTGGCAATCTCTACGCGGGATCAAAATCGCCCCCTTCCATGGTTTCCTTGACTTATGAATTTCAGATTTACCGTCACTCGAAGCACACTCTCTCCCTATACATTAGGACAGCCAGCACCACGGGGGCTAAGAGTTATCGCCGGCCCCGACCTCCTCCAAGCTTGACAAGACGCATTCGCCAGCCCGGTGCGCCGACATTGGACTTATCGTCGAGATTCCTCCTCGTTCCCGAAGCGGAATTAATGCTGAGAATATCCTCTGTGGTGCTGTGACTGCCTGCCACTCGCCTGGACGAACGAAGCAACGGCTAGAACGCCCCGACCCGTGGAGGGAATCAAGGCATTGAAGAGGCCGAGGTCTCGGATGTTGCCACGCTGATTATACAAGGGACCCCGTCGCTGACGATACGCGAAGGCGATGATGGCGTCGGGACTGGAAGCGCCCATCGACTCGATGGCCGTCTTGGTAGGTTGTCTCGCTGCTGTCAATGCTCGCTTTGTAGTAAGGAGGCGCCAATTCTCCTTCTATAGGCCCTGCCCGCGTCGAGGAAAGCTGGGTGCTTTTATAAAAGAGTCTTAAACCTTCCAAGTCTGATCCCAGCAGCTAAACACTATAAATCTCGTAGCTATGCGAATCGCGGTAGCCAAGTCTAGACTGTTACAGTGGATGGTCATTTCGACCTAGGTAGAAACTAAGACGAAGCATGCATTGGGCATATATTGCTGAATTTAATGCTCATGCCATGCACCAAGGAAATAAATATAGGCGTAGGTTGTTTAACCAAACATTAAGGGCTAGTTCTAGGGTCAACAATTCTAACAATATGTCGAACATTTAGTAGTTAAAGTAAGAGTTTCTACAGGGAGTGTTTTTATTGTTGAACTGGACAAGGCATAAGGCCTCCTCGATACCTCTTAGCAAAGCTATAATGCTATAATGGAATGAGTCTTAGTATATCTGATGTTGTGTATGCAGAAAAGGTGCCGCACGCGACGCTTGTATTCTGGCTCAAGTATATTCCACGAATAACTATCCCCTTGTCAGCAAGAGTAATGTGAGGAGCAAATTTGTCTGCTTGCTAAAGCGTCAACACCACCAACTACCTAGGTATTAAATAGTCGACATTTTCTCAGGGTGTCACAATGTTAAATGCACTGTTAGGCACCTGGATGAAGGCTATGGCCTTTTCCCACGCTCCGACTTCCCCCGAGGTCACGACCTGGTAGGCAGTAATCTCAGCCTTCTTGCCCACCGCGGCGGTCCCGACAGCCGTGACCAGAGTCTCGTGCGCTAGCCAGACTGTCAGATCCGATTTGCTGTCCTTGAGGTCCTTAAACGCGACATAGGGAATCTCGTGCCCCGTCATGGCGCCGTTGCTCAATCTCATGTGCCACCCCATCTGACCTTTTCCTGGGACCGAATTTCGCGGCATATCTTCCACCATGAAGTCAATCGTGATTTTGCCTTCAAAGGCAAACGCCTCTGGGCCATTGATACGGATAGCCATTGTGTCAAAAAGTTGATCTAGATTGAGTGCCATCAGGGACGCCGGCGTCATGGTGTTGACGGCCGGCTTCGGTTCATTTTGCAGCTCGTACGCTCCGGTAAGATATATGTTGCGCCAGGTTCCGTTCTCTGCGCTCTGTCCGAGCTTTTGGTAAACAGATATCAGTTCATTCTTTGCGTCTACGTTATCGGGATACGCAAAGATTAATTTATCCAAGAGAGTGGCTGCAAATCGTAGCTTTGAGTCGATGTTCTCGGAGACGTATGCCTTGGCCTTTTCCAGAACAACTTTTGGCCCACCCATGCACTTCACGTACTCAACCGCTTCATCAGTCGGTTCGAGTTTCCATAAATTTGCAGGGTTGCCATCAAACCAACCCATGTATTTATCGTAAATGGCCTTGACATTGTGACTAACTGAGCCGTAGTAGCCGCGCAGGTTGGTCCGAAGGCTCAGATTGGGCGGAGTCTTGATCTGTTCTGCGATTTCAACGGGGGTGCTGCCGTTGTTCAGCAGGCGCAGGGTCTCATTGTGAAGGTAGCATAGTAGTCACGTTGTTCCGACAGAAAAGTCACAATCAAGTTGTGCGGCTTTTCGACGTGATCGTCCTGAATGCCACTGCCCGCGCTATCGTGCTTCCATGTAGGCCAGTGGTGACTGGAGAAGACTACATCGGACTTGTGTCCAAACAGGGAGATGGACTCGTCGAGATAGCGAGACCAGAGTCTGGCGTCACGAACCGGCGCACCTCGCAGCGTCTGGATGTTATGTAACGTGTGTGTTGCGTTCTCCGCCATACACAGGGCATTATAAGCCGGGAAGTAAAAGTTCACTTCGGCGGGCGCCTCCGTCCCCGGAGTTAATTGGCAGATAATTTCAAGCTCTTTAATGCCGGGCTTTAGGGCACCGTCCTGGGTGATGCTCTGGTTAGGTGCCACCAACGAGCTACGTCCCGTTGATAGCCCCTGGCCGAGGCCACAGCCGATCTGACCATTGGGAGATTTTGGCAAGGCCTCCCCGTACATATAGATGGACCGTCGAGACATGGCCGCCCCGGCGTATACATTCTCACTAACGGCATGTTCAAGGAAGCCATCGGGACCGATAATTCGGAGATCCTTGCCAGCCACGTCCACGATAGCTTGGGCGCCTCCGAAATGGTCCACGTGGTTGTGAGTGTAAAAGAGGGCAACAATCTCCGCTTGGCGTTGGAATCGCCCCTTGTGGTAGTCCTGGTAGAGCTGAATGGCTGCACTTGCGGTTTCCACAGATGTCAAGCAGTCGATTATGATGATCTTGTTTTTGTCTGAAGGAATCTGAACAATGTTCATATTGGCAAGGTCAAGCCCGCGGACCTGATAAATGCCGTCAACGACTTGATACAGACCTGCCGTCGCGCTGCAGAGCTGGCCCTGTCGCCACAGAGACTTGTTGGCGGTCGGGGGACAATCTTGCTGCATAAAGTCGTAGGCACTAGCATCCCAGACAACGTTGTTGTTCGAGTCATAGATGCGCGGATTGTTCAATTTGGCCAGGAGGCCACGCTGGGCAAACTCGAAGTCGTGGTTATCGGTATCGATGGTATCGACGGGGAGAGACATGGCTGCGAATAGAGCTGAATCTTGGCGTAAGAATGCAGAAGATGATGTAGTTGGATGGTTTAGAACATCAACTGTGAATCTGAAAGGCGGGATGTATCAAATTTATATTTTTCACGACGTGCTGCCGCTCCACGGTCATGGAAACGAGACGTATGCCCGAGACTGGCTCCTTCTCGGACTCAATCTCGCGCATCGCCCGAATCAGTCGAGATGCATGTCGAGTTGCTTCAACTACTGAGATGGCTGAGAGGATAAGAGCGGGAGTCAGCAAATAGCGGCACTGCCATAGGCGCATACATGATGTTTACGACATGCCGCAGCGCCACAGACGTGAGAGGCAAGCTGAAGAGGGGACTCGACCGCAAATGTGATGAAACCAAAGTCGCACGACACCCTCTGCAAGCGGTGCAAGAGAGTCTGGTTCTTCAGGCTGAGATGGTTGAGCCGAACCCCAAGCCGTGTGTAGTGCCTGATGGCCGAGGTTGGTAGCATTAGCCAATGCCTGCCTGCGATGCTTCTAGTGTCTCGGCTTGACTTGATAAGCGTAAATGTCCGGTCTTGCCGCGACGTGGCAGATGTTGACAGCTCAACATACAGTAAACCTCCGTTATAACGTTCACCATCTTAGCGATAATCGCGCTATTACGATGGTTCACGGTCATCTAAGGGTTTTTCCCTAGTAAATCGTTAAAAGTCGCGAGTCGCACGATATCGTAGGTATTAGGCTTAGTCACCATACAAATTCAGGGCTTTTATCGTTATTTGGGCGGTTTTGGGCGGCTTTGGCCCCACTATTAGGGGGTCCTCCAGCGTGTGAGTCAGCATAACAGGGTTGCTAATCCTTGTATATGTACCTTTATTATAGTAAATGTAAGTAAAAATACAAGCCCCATAATAGTCGTACCTTTGCGATAGTCACCAAATATCGCTAATTTTGGCCTCACGAAGGTTATCGTTACAACGGTGGTTTACTGTATATCGGCGATCCCCCGCCCATACCATCCGGCCGATATGCAACCCACCGTCGTATTTGTTTCTCCGCGATTACCAGATCCAGGCTCTTGCAGCTGTCTTTGCCAGCGGGAATTCCGCACAGATGTTGTCACATGCGGGGTTGCGTTGGGGCAAGTTGGCAAGAGATACGGAGTAGATGGCCAAAACCTCCAGGAAAATGATCGTCACAAACTTGAGGTTTGTGATGGGTCATTTATCGCGTGACCGTCACACTTTGCAAACCGAATAAATGGCAATTGGGAAAGTTTTCATATAGTTTAGCTATTGCAATATTTAGATATTACACAAATTTCCAAGGTTTTAATAGATACTATAGTTCGTTTTTATTAACTTACTTATGGCGTGGAGTAATCCTTTGCTTTGCAATATTGTTGTTTGCATCTGTTGGACCGGCCCGTTGCCCTGTCACAGATTATAGCCCCTGCAACCGTTCATGCGTTTGAAATCTGCACTACTCTCATGGTCCATATATTCAAGGCTGACGTGAATCTTGCCCATGCCATCTTGCCCTTGTACTACCAATCGTGCGTCAGGCTTTCCCACCGCATCAATGGGATCGACTCGTGCTACGCCTATGGGTGTGTCCAGGCTCCTCCCATGTCAGTCGGGTTGCTGAGCACAAGGTATATAATATACCAAGTCAACTCAACAGGGCGGAAAGTATCAATATCAAATACACGATTGAAACAATCGTCTGATTCCCACGCGGGCTTATCCGTGGTCCCTGCATAGCAATCGACAGAGACTTGCCCCTTTCATACTCTAGCAAGCGAAACAGCCGCTTGAGGCGTTGCGTGTGTTCACGGTACTTGTGGAGCTCTTTGCGATGGTCCGGTGCGGACAGGCTTACGGCCTCATGAATAATCTCGGTCAAGCTAGGAGGCGAATTGAGAGTCGATGTTGACGAGGTATTCACAGCTGGATTGATGTGGGCAGTGCGCACCCGCGGGACCTGCTGACAGGTATCGTCGCAGACAAAGCAAGGCAGTAATTGTACTCGTGCACTCTAATATCCGCTCCCGGGATATCGTGAAGTCACTGATGGTGTTGGTTGCAATAGAGTCAATATGTACTATGGGATTGGACTGTCTGCCTCGAGAGCCATGCAGGGGGTTTGGCACGCCGTTGCCTCGTCGTCTGGAGGAAGATTTGACGGAAAGACCAATTGATGCCCCGCACCCAGTTTCTCGTTTACCATTCCCTCAAGGCAACTACCTGCTGCTCCATTGGACCAACTCTTTCTTCTAATCATACGCGCAAGTCTGGGAAGGCGCGCATATAAACTGCCAATCGCTAATATCGTCATTTCCGTCTCGCTCGAGCTTAAAGAGGAAGGTGCAGCCCTTCTGTGGACCGCGTGCCTACCGACCTATATGAGCATGTCAAAGTCCTCCCCTCCCGATAATCAAGACAAGTATTGCAATTTAACTCATCGGCATCACAGCTCATCCTAGCAGAAGCAGCCCCAAGCAAGCTGCCTTGGCCAACTATGAACGAATCAAATTTTAATAACGCAACGGGTGGGCCTGGCCATCACTGCCGCATTTCCGCAAGTTCAAACGGGACTTCTACATAAGAATGTAGCTGCACCGCCCGGTTATCAATCAGCAGAGGCACCGGACGCCTACCTCTCTTCTCAGTTCACAAAAGTCTATCCACTCGACAGTACAGCACTCTTCGTAATGCAAGGGAAACACATATCATTCAAACCCTTACTGTGCTTGAGACTGTAATGCTCACCAACACGGTCGCCAACTACCCAGTTATGGAGCCTGCTTCCCAACATACCTACACAATCCCAAATTCGCGTCGTCTGGACCATCGGAAAAGCACAATTTCATGCCGCGAGCCTCTGGGGTGTAATGCTGAGGGATGGAGCTTCCTAAGTCCTGTCAGACTCGGCCTTGCACCGCGTTTCATTGACATGCTTGCACTGCTAGTAGCAATATTCGGGATGTTCATTGGCATCCTGTCAATATGGGTTTTTGTTCGCCGAAGAGCTAATGGGGAGGTAGAGGCAAGGGGCTGGAAATACTGGACAAGTTTGGTAGGTGCGTGTCTTTGCGTTCAACGGCATCCGTCTCGGCCTCAATCCAGTCAATCGCCCCTGACACCTTTATTACATGTATAGGCTTGCGTCGCTTTCGTCGTCACTGGCACTATTGTACAAATTGCTGGTCTGATCACCGGCAATCCACATGCTTGGCTCAGCGACCTCTGGGTATGGGCTTATACCCTTCTTGTCATGTCTCTTTTGGCAATGTTCGTCGTCCAGTATCTGGGGCCAAGTGGCCGGCAACGCAGAGCCGCCAAAGGAGCAGCCTTCTACTGGCTTATTCTCACTTTTCTTCTGGGGGCAAAATTGCAATCAACTATTTCACATCATATGAACAAGCGTCATATGTATTCCATTGCCGCTTTGTGTATAAGTTTTGTCTTCTCGTGCGTCGAATGTGTCCTTGTCTGGTTTGTGCCAGATGGATACGCCGGCATGGGCCAAATAAACAACGTTGACGTCCGCCCACGTGTGACATTGTGGTCCACTCTGACTTTTGCGTGGATGACGCCCATGATGACCTTTGGCTATAGGAATCGTCTCACTGAGAACGACCTCTGGGAGCTACCCGAGAGTGAGAATACAAGGGCTGCAGCCAAAACATTCCAAGACTCATGGAGTGTCGAGCTGGTCGGCAAAAAAGCCCCGTCGATATGGCAGGCTCTCTTCCGCGGTTTCGGACGAGCCTATGTGCAGGCAATACTCTTCAAGGTGGGGGCTGACATATTTTCACTCATGCAGCCACAGTTATTGCGCTTCTTGATATCATTTGTCCAGTCTCGAGGCAATCTGACGAATGGAGCGGCCCTTGCGCTGGCCATGTTTCTGGTCTCTGTCGTCCAGAGCCTCTGTCTCCATCAGTGCTTCCAGCGACTTTCTTACACCGGGGTCAAAGTGAAAGCGGCGCTTATTTCCACAATCTATGTGAAATCGCTTAGGTTGTCAAATAGTGCGCGTGCTTCCAAGTCCACAGGTGGCATTGTCAATCTGATGGCTGTAGATTCGCAGCGCCTTCAGGACTGTATTCAGTTTAGTCAGCATATTTGGTCCGCTCCGTTGCAAATAGTTCTCTCTGCGGCATCTCTATATCAACTGATGGGGCCTAGCATGCTGGCCGGTCTTGCCTTGATACTCGTCATGATTCCTATTAACAAGACCATCACCGTGGCCATCAAGGCTCTTCAGAAGCAGCAGATGAAAAACAAGGACGCGAGATCCAAGATTATCACAGAAGTAGTCCAGATGATGAAGAGCATCAAGCTTCTTGCGTGGGGTCCAGCATTTATGGACAAGATCAGTCACATTCGTAATGACATGGAGCTCGCAACTCTTTGCAGGGTGGGCAACCTTCAAGCACTATCTGGCTTCATCGGTGCGGCAGCCCCATTCATCGTTGCCTGTGCAGCGTTCTCAGCATACGTCTTAGTCCAGGCCAGCCCGCTGACAACGGATGTTGTGTTCCCTGCCTTTGCATTATTCCATTTGTTGACGGCCCCCCTGACTATCCTTCCCGCGGCTATTTCTTCCGTTACGGAGGCAAGTGTTGCAGTAACTCGGCTAAGCGCCTTTATTACCGCTGATGAGGTCCAAGAGAACGCTGTTGTTCACAACGACACGGTTACGCAAACCGGTGCAGAATCGGTTGCTATACGCGAAGCAACCTTCACATGGGACAGACAACAGACCAACCCGGCTATTGAAGAAGTCAACTTCACGGCTCGTGCGGGTGAGCTCTGCTGCGTTGTTGGCCGCATTGGGAGTGGCAAGTCTGCGTTGATCCACGCCATTCTCGGCAGCCTTCACAAAGTAAAAGGTACAGTGGCGGTTCATGGTTCGGTCGCATATATGGCACAAGACACATGGCTACTGAATGCCACGATACGAGACAACATAACGTTTGGCCATGAATGGGACGCTGGGTTCTACGAGAACACTATGAAGGCGTGTGAATTAGTCAGCGACTTTGTCCAATTCCCAAACGGGGACCTGACTGAGGTTGGAGATCGAGGTATTATGTTGAGTGGCGGGCAGAAAGCGCGTCTATCCCTGGCCAGGGCAATATACTCTAGAGCAGATATATACTTGCTGGATGATCCTTTAGCGGCAGTGGACCAGCACGTTGCCAGACATCTGGTCGACAATGTACTTGGACGCCATGGCCTCCTTCAAGGAAGAACAAGAATTGTCGTCACAAACTCCGAGGCTGCCCTGGCCGAGTCAGACGCAGTTGTCTTGCTTCAGTCTGGCAGAATCGCGGAAAGGGGTACTGGCACACAAACCATGGAGGCGATGAGAGATTTCAACGATGTTGAAGGAAACTTGGGTACTCTAAATGATGAAGATAAAGTCAATATGTCTGCCGATATGTCAAGCGCCGGAAAACTACAGGTTATAAGCAATATTCAGGGATTGACAACAATGCGCCAAGTGGCTTCCCAAGAGGCAGATCCGAGTGCAGCTCACCGCGCAGACGATGAACGTCGCCGAAGTCTTCCAAGGAGACGCATTGACGTGGAATCTGAGCCAATCATACGTACAGAACGCTCAAAACAAGGCCGTGTGGGATGGAAGGTGTATGGTGATTACGCAAAGTCGAATGGTCTTGTCTTTGTCTGTCTATATGTTGTTGCTCTCATCGGCTCCCAAGCAGCTGAAATAGGTATGTGCATTTTTGCATATGTTGTGTTGTTTCACTCTATAGGGAAAGAGCAAGTACAGTCGCTGTGTCAGGGCCATGGAGAGAGGAGAGAACCAAAAAGGCGCACTTATAAGCTGAGTATCGAGGATATTCGGTCAAGGGCCGCTATTGCTGGATCTTTTTGCTCCATAAACCTGATATTCGCTGTGACGCGCTGAGTTCTGTTGCTAATAAGCAAACAGGGAGTAATATCTGGCTCAAACACTGGAGCGAGACGAACAACTATGTCGGGGAGAATCCGCAAGTCTCAAAGTTCATTGGTGTATATGTTGCATTTGGGCTTGGTTCAGCTGTCCTTGTTTTTGTACAGAGTATGGTACTTTGGCTGGCCTGCTCCATCAAGGTACGACGCGCACCAATGGTGTTTGAAACGCTGACGTAGGAACTGCCCAGGCTAACAAACCGACAGGCCTCACGCACCCTCCATGAGCGGATGGTGTTTGCAGTTTTTAAATCTCCCATGAGCTTTTTTGAGCAGACCCCAGCCGGTCAAATCCTGAATCGATTCACTAGGTACGTGGAAACCAAGACCGTGGCCACATCATACTAGACACAGTAGACCTGTGTACCTGTGTATCCATTTTCTTGCGTCATTTACAGCTGACGGGATGTCTTGTAGTGACATATATCGTATCGACGAGTCCCTCGCCAGACAGTTCAACGCGCTGTTTGTTAGTGCTGCGAGAGGTTTCTTTATTCTTGGCGTAATTGCCTTGGGAAGTCCACTCTTTGTGGTGTTCATCATCCCACTCGTGCTTCTATATACATACATGCAGCGATATTACTTGGGAGCCAAGCGAGAACTCAAGCGCTTAGATAGCACGAGCCGCAGTCCTGTTTTTGCCCACTTTCAAGAGACCCTTGGGGGTGTTGCAACTATTTGTGCCTACGGAGCTCAGGAACGATTTATCCGAGAAAATGAACGTCGAGTCGACGCAAACATGAAGGCCTATATTCCGTCGATAACAGCAAACCGGTGGCTAGGGGTTCGACTAGAATTTGTTGGGTCTGTCGTAATTCTACTAGCAGCCGGATTTGCCGTTGCAGGTGTTGCCTTCAGATCTGGTCAGTCAGATGGCATGGCCGGCTTGACAATATCATACGCTCTGTCAGTGCAGCTCCCCACCGGGTCCATTCGGAGATGCTCTGGAGTATACTGACAGTCAGCAGACAAATCACGCAGTGCCTCGGCTCGCTAGTCCGAGCCACCGGGGAGGTTGAGACGAACATAGTGTCTGTAGAGCGTGTCCTCGAATTCACTGGCTTACCCAGCGAGGCTCCGGATGTTCTTGAGAGCCACCGGCCGCCAGGTAGCTGGCCAGCCCAGGGGGCCGTGAAATTTGTCAATTATAGCACTCGCTATAGACCAGAATTGGACCCAGTCCTCCGAAACATCAACCTTGACATAAGAGCCAAGGAAAAGATTGGCATTGTCGGCCGCACTGGGGCTGGCAAAAGCTCGCTAGTACTGTCGCTCTTTCGAATCATCGAACCAGCCTTGGGGAGCATCCACATTGATGACCTCAATGCATCGAGTGTAGGACTCTTGGACCTTCGGCGCCGAGTGTCGATCATTCCTCAGGACTCTGCTCTGTTTGAAGGAACAATTCGGGACAACCTGGACCCAGACAAGGCCCATGACGATACTGAGCTTTGGGTCGCTCTTGGTACGTGCGAAACCAGTCATTGAGTCGTTTGGCGACCTGGGCTAATATACCAAATTTACAGAACTTGCTCAACTGAAGGAGCACGTTGCCGGCATGTGTGGTGGACTAGACGCGAAAGTATACGAAGGGGGTAAGATGGCAGGAACGCTGTGTCACCTCTTTCGCTTAATACTCACCGTTGACTCTACAGGTTCAAATCTTAGCCAAGGCCAGAAGCAGCTGATATCATTAGCCCGCGCACTGCTGAAGCCCTCGACTATCCTAGTGCTAGACGAAGCAACCGTGAGTATCAGTCTTGGCCGCTGTCGAAACTTCTTTTTATGCAGAAATCATGCTGTAAACTCCAAAGCTAATTGAATGTAGGCCGCGGTGGACGCTGGAACGGATATGATTATCCAGAAGACTCTGCGGGACAATATATCCGGTCATCGCACCATCATTACAGTTGCGCACCGCATTCATACTGTCATCGACTCTGACCGCATAGTGGTGCTTGATGACGGAGAGATTATTGAGGCTGATACGCCAGCTGCTTTGATAGAGCAAAAGGGAGCATTTTACCAGCTTGCTAGAGAGGCAGGCCTAGCAGAGTAGTAAGCAACATTTAAGACGTCGGGCTTGAGTGCACAAATCATGTGGCGGGCTGTTTCTGCCGTGTCGAGCAAAACCATGGATTAAACCGCCAGCATCGCGCATTTGGCAACGTCATTTGCGACTTTGTCCATCGTGGCGGAGTAAGGGTTCCGAGTTGCTCGGGTGAGTCATTGAGTCATCTGTCGGGCCTTCTAGAAGGTCTGCAGTAGCTTAAACCCTAATTATATTGACAAGCTGCCAAAGGTTTCAAGAGTGACTGCCTAGTAACTAGAGGCTTAGTGACGGCCGTGTCTAAATTTTAGAAAAGGAAGGCTTCTAGAAGCTGTAGCGCAACGCTGCTTGATGACAACGCAGGCAAATCCCGCCTTCTCTGATTGAGAGCTTAGGAAGTAGTTAATAAATGGGGCGGAAACCGCTAAAAGCCACTTTAGCGATGCGGAATACCTCGGGGATGATGAATAAACACACGCGACATCAAGGCAGCCCCGAGAAAAGTGTCGGTGGTATGAACCGGCAGTGGCTGTGCTGTTGAGATTTGTGTCACTTGACGAGGTTAGGTAGTCGGTGGAAGGTACACCGGAGCACCGGGAATAAATAAGTGAATGAACATGGAAACAAAGCCACTTTATGGAGAAGTATGAAACTAAGTTCACCCGTAATCAGCATGGTCAATGTAATGGCGCGTCGGCCATCTACAAGCGCGATCCACGGGGGTCAAGACTTGACAGGTGAGAATGTGGGGTAACCAAAGACAGAATAAGACAGAAAAATACGTCCAGTGCATGACAAGATGGTTATGTTTTTCGCGGGATTTGCTAGAGGAGGAGTATACGCACAAGCAACAAAGGTCCTTGGACGGGTTTCTGGGATTGTTCGTCGTCAAAGGTGCTCCCAGCTTCCAAATGACGTAGCTTTCTTCTTGGCTTTTTGAACAGCCAGAGAGACGTCGACGGTGTGTTGCAAACATGTGCCCCTGCCGCCCCCCTGAAAGGCGGTTGTGCAACACTGGTAGCAAACATGCAGTTTGGGCGCAAGTATGGTTTGCCATGCGATGAACAGGCCTTGGTTGTCTGAAGTGTATCAAGCCATTCTCCAAGGCTCACTCGGTATCGGGGATCCCAGACACTGCATGTGCTATCGAATGCATGCCAAGCTGTGAAAGTTTTGCCCCTGGTCTGTCGCGAGGGCCCCGCGGAGCTAATCAGGGCTGTCTGCGGCACCCAGACGGCATGTTCGCAGAGGGAAGCAGCCCTGTTGCAAGGCAAAGCAGGGTGCTTCCATGTCACATGGCGCCGAAACCAACTTGACATGACATTCTGGCATCAATGATGCAGCCTCTAGCGTCTTGGCAGGCCCCAGCTTCGCGTGTTGGCGTGGTATCCAGATCGAGTCCATTTGCAGTTTCCAGAATTCGCCATGGCCAGTGCAGGGCTGTGCATGGCGGGGGAAACAAGGGGGCAATGCATGAGTGTACCAAAGACCAGACACAGCCGACGGCAAAGGCGCAGGTACCGCTGCGCCAGTGAAGCCGTGGAAGTGGCCTCGCGCACGCCACACACTCTGTGAAGACCAGACCAGCCTCTTTGTTCTGCGGGCTGACCACGGTGGCTCAGAGGTGCCAGGCTGAATCCGGCTCCGCGCCTGGTGGACCTGGCCCGGGCGCCAACCCAAGCCAAAGCGTGCAACTCCGGTCTGGTCAATGTTTGTGTGCCGAGTGTTCAAACTGCCAGGATGGATATATAAGATTGAGACGCAGCCAGCCAAGGAGGAAAAAAGGTCAACAGGTAGGCAGCGACAAAAAAACACCGTCAAGCACTTTTGGCCCTGATCCTCTCACTCACCATCGCACCTGCCTTTGCCACTGCGCCAAGCCCAACCGACATATACGAGGAAAGAGCCATCAACATGCGTCGCCTTTCGAGCGCCAGGGACAAGCTGTTCCGGTCTTCATCCCGGTCTTCATCGCAGTCCAAGAAATCCGAGAGCTCTCGTGGACTGTCATCGAGCACCTCTGGTCCCTCATCGTACCGTAAGACAAGTCCTCAGATGGTGAAGCAAAGCACACGCCTACTAACAACAAGCAGCCGGGCCAAACAACTTCAGCGACGCCCCCCCGCCCGCCTACACACCTGCGTATCAACCCGCACCCGCGCCCGTATTTCTATCGCCGCCCTCGCATGCACCCGTGCCCGTACCTGCACCTGCACCTGCACCTGCACCCGCGCCCGCGCCTGCCGGTGTCTACGGAGGCGTCTCCGATGGCGACCGCTACGCCAACTTGGCCAATTTCGACACCATCTTGCTCATCGACGATTCTGGATCCATGGCCGGCAGCCTCTGGAGAGAGGCGCAAGATGCCCTGAAATCCATCGCCGAGATTGTCACATTGTACGACGAGGACGGCATCGACATGTACTTTTTGAACCACAAGTCTAGCCAGACACCCAGCGACGGGTACAAGGCCAAGGGCGGTTACTATAACGTGGCCCGAAAAGACGTGATCGAGACGATTTTTAGCAATGTCAACCCTTACGGTGCCACCTACACGGGCAGAAGATTGGAACAAATCCTCCTCCCTTACATGAGAAAGTTTGCATCAGCCAACGACGTTGATGACGTCAAGCCCATCAACCTGATCGTCATCACCGACGGTGCACCCTCCGACAACCCTGAGCAGGCCATTCTGCAGGTTGCCAAAGCCCTCGATCAGCAGGCCGCGCCATCCTACCAAGTCGGCATTCAGTTTTTCCAGATTGGCTCAGACAGCTCCGCCACCAGTGCGCTACAACAACTAGACGATGGCTTGAGTCGTCACGGCGTTCGGGATATAGTCGACACGGTGTCGTGTCAGTGGGAGGATGCAGGAAGACACCGTGCCAAGAGGCTCACGGGTGACGCCATCCTGAAGGTTGTCTTGGGCGCCGTGGACAAGCGACTCGACGAGCATCGACTCACCAACAAGAAGTAGGCGGCCATAGCTGTCGCTACCGGACGGGCCAGTTTGATATGCAAGTGTGGCCAAGGATGGATCTGTCGTTGATGGAGAGAGAGACACTAAGCGTTACAAAAAGAAGACGCTCCAAGAAGGCCTCGTAGTCTGATGACACGGAATCAAGCTGAGCAATGGGCGGCGGAGAAGATTGATATTGTTTAAACTAAACAATCTGCCGATTTCATAACCTAATTCTATGTACTTTTTTTAAAAAACCATTTGTAACTCTATGTCTGGTCCGTGGAAGCCGGCTTATGGCATCATGTCATGTTGACGTGCATTTGTGTATTAATATTACCCCTAAGAAAATGCAATCGAGAAACATGAGTAGGTCCATGATCATATATCCGAGAGCCGACGTGACTTGCTCGGCGCATTCATGGCGATTGAGATTCTCTTGCAGCCGTGAACATCGCAGTGTCAGCAGTCAAGAAATTGCCAAAATCGCAACCCTTATTAACAACATGAAACAACTCTAGACTCTGGCACAGCCCTCACCCGCCAGCACGATACTCACCGGCCTGACATTTGCCAAAAGGGATAGATACTTCGAAGCTCGCGCCGGGTTGTGGGGGTGAGACTGGGAATCTTTATTCCACGGTACAGACAGTGATTGGGCTGACAGGAGATTCTGGTGTAGGTTTCGATACGTCGTGAACCCCGACCGGCACCATGTCAGCCCTGACAACTGCATCCCGGCAGATGACAAGTACCAGACTGTTGATAACGACCAAGTCTATTATTAGACTGCGGAACAGTGGCCGCAATGTCGCCTTGTTGGGGTGAGATGCCGCCGCGGATGAAATGTGGGTTTTCCGACGGCGGGCTGAACATCCAATTGTACATTGGGCAGGCCTCTTGCGTGCGCAACTTAGGACAGTTCTCGGTATTTCTCCCCATCCTCGCTCGTTTCTTGAATAGTGTAACAAGGGTTCAGTGTATGAGGACTTGAATTCGTCGAATAAAAGTCTTTGGCATTAAATGTCCTCGGTTTACTCGAGGCCCAGATGGCCAGACAGCTTCCATCTACACAAGAAGTCGGTGGCATCTCTATCTACGTCTCGTGGTGGCCCTCGTGTAACCTCTGACCAATAAAGAGAGTCAATTGTTGCGTTTACAAAAGCCACCGTCACCTAAACGCCCTCGCTTTAGCTGCGCAACATCTGCTCGAGCCTGCGCGTACGTGCTGAATTTTCATGACTCGGTTGTCGGGTTGATGGTTGGTTGAGTCATGGAGCCAAAAGATGGAGCAATAGCGACCCCGTGAGCCAATCTCCAGCTTACAAGTGTGCCCTTTTGGTCCCGGCACTCCTACTCGCAACAGGTCGGAAATAACTTCCAAAGCCGAGGCTTCGCTTACGTTTGAATTGATATCGATAGTACCGAGCACTGGGCTCGTTTAAAGTTGATCGATAAAGGTGTGATGCGGACCCTCGTGGCTGCAATAAGCCCCAGGTGCCGTCACTTGAACGGGCCCATGGAGCCAAGGCGGCCCCAGCCGGGTCCGGCCCAAGGTGGGTCCGGGGTATTCTCATGCCGGCACTGCGCCTGGCGGCTATCCACATCGGTGGGCAGCTCCGGCGCAAAAGTATGCAGACACGGCATTCGTATAGCCCAGGGACGGTTCAACCAACATTTGCCATTCCATGCAGCCCGCACATCGAATTGCTTCCTGGGAAACCATTATGCGTCGCAGTGGCGCGTAAGTTGCCCGTCGCCGGGTTTGTTGGTGGTCATCAAGCTTCGGGCGACTCAGCCCTCCCCCACCTTGCGTACCTATTGTCCTGGGCTTTGATTTGCTGTGTAAAAAGGGGTGTGTGGTTGGGAACGGCCTCGGCCACAGTCACCACACAAGTAGGGGGCTTTCCAGAATCCTTCTTCTTTCTTCTTATAGGCCCGGAGCTCCGATTGGGCTGTGGAAAGGCATCCCGGGACTGTAATTTGCTTCCTCTTGCAACGTGTCCATTCTCATGTGATTACTATTCGACCCCAGTTGGGTAATGCAAGACTTAAAGAGAGCGGAGAGACATGTCGAAATCCCTTTACACTCGGTAGGGATGTAGGACAATGGCAGGATTACTAGATCCCCTGTGTGCCGACCGAGGACGTCCCTCGTCCGCGGCACCTACCCACGCGTCTCGCATCACTTCGCCAACGCAGCACAAGCGCCGGCGACGGGTTCACTGCAAGTCCCGTCTCGGCTGTCTCAGCTGCAAGCAGAGAAAGATCAAGTGCAACGAGCTGCGCCCGAGCTGTTCGCATTGTCACCGCTCGGGGCTGCAGTGCATCTACGTCCACTCACCAGACCTGTCGCAGCCCTTCAAGGCGCTCCTGACCGGCTTCACAATGGAGGACTTTAGGTTCTACCACCACGTCCTCACCACAGCACTCCCGAGTCTTCCATTCGGAGGGCATCGTGTCTGGTGGCAAGTCGCCGCCACGGCGCACCATGTACGTTCTGCGTAAAAGCCCCTTATCCCATCCCCCCAAGTTAGCAATGCCTTGGTGCTGATCCTGCGCGTTGGGATTTCCCCAGCACGCGCATCTAGGACACGCTCTGCTGGCTCTCGGTGCGTCGCACCTCTCGCAGCACGGCGCGGGCGACTACACGGTTCAGGCTCTCGGCCACAGGCTCGACGCTATAAGACTGCTGGCGGGCGCGCTGGACGCGGAGCCAAAGACGGCAGTCGACGCGGACGCCTTGTTCGCCGCAACGTACTGCCTCATGTCGCAGTCGTGTCTGATGCCCAGGGACGGCATGGCCGAGTACATGACCTTTATGAGGGGGGCCAGCCTCGTCATGACGACTATACTGCCCGAATTCCCGGATTCCATCTTTGCCGAGTTTGCAAGACACGCCATTGTCGCCTCGCTGGCTTTGGCGGCTCCGGAAGAGCCTGAAGATGATGAGACTGCAAGGAGCCGCGAGGAATCTATGAAAAGGTTGAAACGTTTTTGGCAGAACAGCGCAGAATGGGAGCACTAGTCGTGGCTGGTAAGTCGCCTTGCTAGAGCGGCCGGCTGTTCTGTTGGTGGTGAGTTGGTATTCGTAAACGTGTAGGCCGAGACAACGGCCTTTTGTTTTTGAATATGTTGAGCCTGTGGGGGTTTTCACAACCTGCTCCTCCTACTGCTGCCCTTATTCACAACTGGCGAAAGCACTGCCTGTGGATTATCAGCCGTTCATCATGGGGACATTGAAGTATTGTGAAAACCTAGTCTATGAATCTCGTGCTAGTTGGTTGATTTATGGGGATTCGTGGCCAACGAAACTGGTTAAATTGTATTGATAATATTAAGCGTATAGAAACACAGTTATTTGTAATACTCTACATGCTTGTTCATTATATAGAATAATAGACGATACTTGTATCATGCTTGTAATCTCATTCAACTTAAGAGGAAAACAGTCAGCAATTCAATATAGAATAATAGAATAGATATCTCATGGGTTAGGCCAAGTTCAGATAAAGAGTCGGCGTCAATATTCGAATCATGTCGCAGTACGAGAGAAGGCCTCTCTGCCCCGAGATGGCTACTCTGGGGTTGACCGGGTAGACCAAGATTGAGGGTATGCGACCCCCTGGCAAGGTGAAGGCGCCAAAGTGTTGTCGGCCCAGATTTCTATAAAGCTTCAAAGTTCATGGGTCCGTGCCATTTCAAGCTTTTGAAAACAGCATACGGTGTACAAAACGAGGATGGGCGGAATTAATGCGCGATTGGAGCGTTTCTCTGCAGCTGCAAGGGGCGGGAACCCACGTACATTTCTCGAGGGTTTCATTCATCACGGAGCGTTAAAAAGCAGAGGTGGTGGACTTGAAGTCAAATGCGGGGGTGGAGCCAGGTCATCAAGGTCGCAATTTAAACGCACAGGCATGGACCCAACAACTCGGTAACTTCAGCCATGGGAACTGATTGGGCTTGCTGCTTACCTGCCCACCTCCAGCGGCGCCTTCACGGGCTCGCCGATGCCAATCGCAGTTTACTACCCCGGGGAACCGAGTCAAATGTCATGAAGAGGGCGGTGACGAGCAACTGGAATGCTGGTAAATATATGCCGTGTTGCTGCCGGGAAGTATGAACATCGAACAGCCGGCCGAACCGGCATATCTAGACTGGTTGCCAGTGGCCCCACCCAAGGAACCATTATCACCCCGTAATTGGCTAGCGTCCCCCGGTAAAGGAAGGTTCCGTAGACGTCAACTGGTGTTCTAGAATGCGACTGGAGGAGCAATTCACACTGGAGGCATTGGCGCTCGAAACATTTGATCAATCCCCGTCTGGGCAGCGAATGCTCCAGCGAGGTCACTCGGTCTGTAGCCGACTAGAAGCTTGTCTTTTCGGGGCAAGTGTCAAGTCTGTGCATAAATTTCGTACAGCTTCTTACCAATTCACATTGGGAGAGCGGGCGATCCCGTGGCTAGACACGCCTTTCCTCCGCCGGCTGGCAGGCAGCCACGGTGGATAAATCGAAACAGAGCAAGCCAAACTCGGTTCCCACATGCCCAACTGTGAATACTATCAGACTTAATTCAAGCGGGTTGATTAAATCAAAAAACTATTTGCAGCACACACACGTATACTAAACAATTAAGTAGTAGTTTGCTTTAAAAAAAAATGCCATTATTAGTGCATATGTACTTTGCCATACTCTGTAATCACCGACAAGTTCTCCAAGTGTCTAAGAGCGCCAAATGATTGGTTCGCTACATGTGTAAAAGCGGGACTCATCTACCACCCCTTAAACACCAACCTCGCGATACTTCATCGCACATCTTGACACGACTGATGATCGATTCCTCAGCCATGTCAAGCGCTACAGAATCTCCACACCACAAAGAATACAATATTCACAATGCGTTGAATACGGCCCACACAGCCATCAGCATTCGTCGTGCTCAGATCCACCACCAGAGACTGGCGCGTCTTCGCCCTCCAAGAAACATGGGCTCAGCCATCCAGACTTGCCGCCAACGACATGCTAGGAGAACTCATCCAAGCATCGCCGCCCCAACGCTCCAAAGAGAAACCCAAGTGTTTTGGGCCCCACGGTGACCCGGATATTACTTGAGACGCGTAGCCATGCCCAACGCAGCACCGCAACACCACGACACTCTGCGCAACTAAAAACCGGCTTCAACCGAAACCCAAGCCGTAAACAACGCGTATCTCAATTGCCAAGTCTAATCAAGCGTCGAATCCCTAAAACAAAATAAACCTAAATCCACGGATGCAATCGCAATTCCGCAAACAAAATAAACCCCCCCCCGAATGGCCCATTGCAAATCCATACCCTGGATCAAAAAGTCTTGGTGGGAAACCAAAGCAAAAATGTGCTACCAAGAGCCATATATAAACCCAAAAGCTCAGCCGAGTTACAAAATGTAAAACCTTGTCGCCATCTGCCCAATACAACCCGAATAACAGCCAACCCCCCTCCTTTCTCACTGCATACAATACACATCCGCCAGGGCAACCGAGTGCGCCGAGATATTGCTCCCCGTGTCGTTGCGACAGGTAATGACGGGCGTCGTCACCAGCGCCACCCGCCAGTGCTTGGCCTGCAGCTCGGTCGGCTCGAGCGCCGGCCAGATAGGCAGCATGCTCTGGCTAGAGAAGCGCGCGCCCACCTCGGGGAAGCGAAAGTCAAACGTGAGCCGCGACGTGAGGATCTTGGACGACAGGTCCCACGCCAGGTCGGCGACGTGCTCGAGGTCGCGGTACGCGTCGGCCGGGTTGGCCAGGCGGTTGAGCAGCGGCTGGATGGTGGCCATGAGGGCGGCCGTGATGTCGCCCACCTTTTCCCTGTGGAACGCCAGCGGCTCCGACTTGATGATTGCCTCGAGGATGTGGGCTTGCCGGTCGAGCAGGGGCTGCCGCTGCGCCGAGGGCTGGCCTGTCGCGACAAGACAAGTTGTTTGGGTCAGGCGCGAGTTTTCTAATACAACACAGGGGGGCGGGAGCTTCTTACCTTGGGTCTTTTCGAGATCCTTTTCCAGCTCGAGCAGCGCGTAGGTGCAGTCATCGTCGAAGCCGATCCATGCGTTGGGCACCCAGACTCGGTTGACGATGTAGTCGATGATGACGCGCGTGACGAGGCAGCACTTGGGGTTGTCGGCGCGAAGGTGAATGTCGAGATAGGAGGCGGCCTCCTTGGCCGAGAGCGGGTGGTAGGTGGCCAGGAGGACGGGCCACAGGGGCAGGGTGCTCATCTTCATGGCCATGGCCGGGTCGGGCACGTTGGCGTGGCGCTCGACAAACGCGCGGATCATGGCGTAAAGTTCCATGATGGACTCGTTCCACGCCGCCACCGCCTGCTCGTTCATGTGGACCAGCGGCCCGGAGAGGATGCCTCGCGCGGCGGCCGCGTTGCCCGCCGACGAGGGAGCGCTCCCGTACTCCGACATGCTGGGTTCGGCAGGTCGTCCGTACCGGGGCCGAGACGTCGTCGGGGTCTGGGGGTAATACTCGCGCGGAGGCTGGTGGTGGCCGAATGCTGTGCCAGGACGGGCCGGAGCATGTTCGGGGGCGTAGCCCGGCTGGAACTCTGCTGCAGCAGTAGGTCTGTACCGAGTAGGTGCCTGGTATGGTCTTCGCGTCGGCGGACGAGTAAACGACGACGTAGCGTTGCTGAAGAAGGGGTTCCCGGCCTGCGCAAGCCGGCCTTGGGCAGAGCTCCACGACGACGCGGATCCCTGGTATCGTCGTTCGTGGGAGAATGCAGACGGGGCCCGAGGCGGCCCAGCTTGAAGGGGGCCGAACTTGGGGGGATCAACCGCACAGGATCTGCTCGAGGCCTGGAAGACCGAAGGCGGACGAGGCGGAGGCGCCATCTCACCGTACGGGCGAGCGTCTGCGCTCCCCTGATGTCTGGTGTCCTGGTAGTTGTTAGCACCGCGTGCGGCTCTGGTCTTCATGGACAAGATGGATTGGTGAGCGGCCTGGTTGTCCTGCACCGAATCAGCCAGTGTCTCGATAGCACGGGCGACAGACTGCGGATCCGAATGCTTCATGAGCCACAGCGAGCGCCGATTATTGACTTGATCCTCCAGATAGCGTATCGAATCCTCGAGGCTCTGTCATTCAGTACAAACATTAGCGTGCTTTCATCTCAACCGCCAGCCGCTTCACAGCCTTGGCAAACGCACCTTGACAATGTCATCACGAACGTCAGCGTCCGCGCCCTCATCTTTCCTTGTTGCCTTCTCCTGAAGCTTTTTGAAATCCTCCCTCAATCGCTGCAGATCGGCCATCACCTTCTTAACATCCAGCTCCGCCTGCTCGCGCTTCTTCCTCTCCGCGTCAAGCTCAGCGCGGAGGTCCCTAATAGTCTGCGCCTTGTCGTCCATCTCGGCGTTGAGAATGGTGGCATCCAGGCTCAAGCGCGAAACGGCCTTGTCGGTATCCTCCTGGTCGAGGGTGACGTTCATCAGGGCGTCCACGAGCTGGCTGGTCTCTTGGCTGATGACCTGTCCGACTTCTTGGAGCTGGCCGACGATTTCGCCAGATTCGCTCGACGACACGCCGGGCATTCGACGGAGAGAATGTTGGATCTTGACGAGTATTTCCTGCGCAAATCGGGACTTTTCAAAGGCAGGCTGTTGCGAGACATGAGCTGCCGTCTCGTGCGAGAGGTTAGGGGCAAACCTTACATGATTATGCGACATTTGGCGAATTCGCTCGGCGCGAGCCGCGCCACCAAGCGGCGACGAAAAGTCCACAGAAAGCATACTACCGCCTTGATAAGGCACGGGCTGTTCGTTCTCGAGCTGCTTTCTCAAGAGGGCAACCAGGTCTGCAGATTCATACACAGACTGCCCCTCCGAGCCTGTCATTCTGCAAAGACAGACTCTGAAGACTGCCGATACGACTTGGGACCTATCTCAAGATGGGAAGCGCTGGGTAATTTTGCGTTCCTGTTGCAATTAGAATAGTCTGTATGGACAGATGCCAGACTACACTCCGATGCAGCACTGTTTGTTGCCCGTCAGCACGCGTCCGATTTGATTATCCGAGGCAAAGCAGCAGTGAAGCGGGATCTGGGACCGTACGCGCGACCAGTTTCGCAAAGGTGTCCCGAGTGAATATAAAATGTGAACCATCTACCTGTAAACGTTCAAACGCCACTGCCCTCCAAGAAACACGGCCTCCCCAACAAAGAGTTAAGGTCGGATCGGCTTGCTCCGTAACAATCACTAGCAAGCCATAGGAACAAGTCACTTTCTGCAAAGCAATGACCGATTTTTGATGACGCAAATCGAATAAAATGCAAAGGGCATCAAGCAACTCACCGAGAAGAAGAAGAAAACAAGCTTTGCAAGCTCAACCTAGCACAGGAGATAATACGGCTTGTGGGAAAATTAGAAACATTCAAAAAGCGGGCTAGGAACAAAGTTTAGAAATGGCAAAAGGCAAATTAGGCGCGCCGCGTAGGCACCGATGGCCACTTGGCAGGTTGGCATTTCGACCCGGAGTTGACGTGAATCTGAGATGAATGTGAACAGACAAGTTGCAGAACGCCGAAGTGCGCGGTGCACGGAGCTCATCGACGGCCAATTCCACGGCCGGGCCTGTGAAAGAAGGGCTCAATCGTGCCTGACTTTCTAATAGACATAAGTGCTAGCCCACGTGAACCGTGTACCTGTTACAAAGTTCAAAGTTCGGTGAAATTAGGTGCGTGAGATACGTGCTTGGCTGTGACATGAGTAAGTCCAGATGTCGGCGTTCCTACTCAATTCATCTCGGTGCAATTGAACCTAGAAAATATCTCCCGCCTCGAAAAAGTGCAGCATACATACTCTCATTCTATTCGTCACAATGCTCTGCAGACTGTACCACGGCACAAACCCTACGTTACTCCCACCCCGGCCATGAATCAAATTACAATTGCATATATTCTTACTATAGACAGTGAGCGAACCCGAGGCTACAACGCCAAAACCACCCTCAACAGTAGACATGTACTCCTCCTTGGTAATGTCGTCAACGTTCTAGTACAAACATTAGAGCAAAGGAAGCGGGGTCATGTCAGTCATATCACCAGGAACCTCAGGCGTTGACCGACAGTGGCTTCGTACGCGATTCAAGGCAAAATGCCATCAGAGAGAACCTGCAACATCGTGTCTAACTTAGTTTTTGCGTTTTAGTTCGGGGCATGGGTGCAGCATGGCGGAAACTATTGCGAGTTGGGCTCCGAGACCAACGGCCCTCTGCAGCGAGTCCCATGGTAGATTCGGGCGGAAAAAGTCGTAACAAGTGTTGCACAGTACGCGCTGGAGATTTCAGTCTCAGTGGGGAGTTCAAAAAACTGTCATTCATTTTGTAATTTCCACTAACCTGTCGAATACCTAGATGATGTCAGGGCAATGGCCAGCCATGTTAGCTTTTTATATGGCTCTGGTGCGAGAGAAGAGACTGCTGTAGACAGCATCCACAACTGGAGATGCATTAATCATCCTGCCGCCAAAGTATCTTCCGTTTAAGCCCTTGATGGCATTTTCACCGCCTTGGACCTTGTCGAACTTGAGATAGACGTCACCCTTGGAGTTCGGATCGACGGCAATATGAACAACATGTCCATATTGCCTCTCAGCTTCCGCTCGAATGTCGTCTTCGAGTTCCTTGACCCAGTCGTCGCCCTCTTCCCTAATTGTCGAAACCGTCAGTTAGCCTATTCAAGTGTAAACAGATGTGGTCATGCTGTACTTACTCTTCGGGGTCAAACATATTGTGCAGGACAACACAGCGACTAGCCATGTTGACGTTGACAGGAAGCGGCTTCGCTTCGGTCTTGGGCTTCACAACGACCTGGTCTTCTCTTCCATTAGAGGCTTCGTCGGTCCTGGCAAGTTTTCTCATCAATGCATCGCGACTGTAATTATTGAAGTTTACTCCTGCGACATCTGTGTCATCGAGGGCGCTTGCGCCGCCGGCCTTGTCGCTGTCTCGTCCCCCGGCTCTATCAAACGTAGAAGCCTGGCCACCGCGGCCGCCGGCTCCAGAGAAGGCGGAGCCTTGGAAATTGTTCTGTCCTGAAAACCTATGCATCAAGTTGGCCGTGCTCTCAGGGGTAAACTTATCGTTGCCCAGGCCGACTCGGATGGGTCGGCCTGCAAGATCAAAGCCGTTCATCTTCTCCAAAGCTTCTCGGGCCTGGGTTGCGTCACGGAACCTGAAATATCGCAGTTAGAATTTTGTTTCAAGTATTCACGAGAGAAAAACAAGAGGAAGCAAAGTCGAGGGATGGCTTACTGAACAAATCCGTATCCACGGCTGCGGCCATTATCGTCCTTCTGGAGTTGGACATACTCCAGTTCACCAAATGGCTCAAAGACGGCTTGTAGGTCTTGTTCCGTGACGTTGAAGTGGATATTGCCAACATAAAGGCGGTGGAAAGGGACAGAGTTCGGATTTCCACTCGTCGACTCGGTATTGCGAGCTTGTCGATTCTTCTCAGCTTCTGTGAGCTTGACAATAATAGGAATACCTGCCAATGGCTTTCCAGTGAGCTGAAGTGCCTTTTGAACCGTTTCTTCGTCTTTGAATTCAACATAACCAACTCTAGAGGCAAGCATATTAGTACAAGATCACTCACAGCCATCAAAGAACAGGCTTGGACTTACCCCTTGGATCTTCCACTGATGCGGTCCTTGACGATCTGGGCCTCGTTTACCGGGCCGGCATTCTCTTCAAAGAACCTCTTCAACTTGTCACTTCGCAAACGAGCAGCAAGCTGCTGCACGAAAACGGTACGGCTGTCGCGTTCGTCCTCATTCAACTGCGGTGAGCGAGATCGTCTGCCGGAAGATCGATCTCTTGTGCGACCTTGGTCCCTGCGGTTGGAGCGGTCGCGACGGTCTCTGCGATCTCTGTCATCTCGGGGACGATAACGCCGGCGAGGGGATCTTGAGCGGGAGCGGGAGCGGCCTCGTCGTCCACGATAGTAATCACCGTCCCTGTGTCGGCGTGAGTTGTACCGGTCTCTATCCCGGCTTTCACTGCGGCGTCTACTGCGGTGGCTTCCAGTATCACTCCGGGGGGTAGTCTCGCCTGGAGTGCCCTTACGGTGTCTTGGAGAAGTGTCCCGACGATCGCGTCGGCGGCGATCTTGGCCAGCGTCCCGGTCGCGGTCGCGGCTGTCATCAGTTCCATTTTGGGGACGACCATTTTTGTCGCTTCTAGAAGAGTCATCATTCTGGGTATTGGAGTTTTGTTGTGCTGAACCTTGGGCGGTAGCCTCCAAGAGGGCTTCGACGTCTAAGCCCGACATGATCACCTACTCTCCAGATTTTGCGGGCTTCGCAAGGATGCGCTAGCTATATAGATGAAATTGTGTCAAAATCTTTGGCCTTGCAGATGATAAATAATGCTTTTCAATGTGTCGTACGCTGCGGGTATACGCGGTTGGCGAACATGGGATGTGTTGGTTGAGATCAAGGACTGATCGTCAGGCTCCGAAGTGGAGGCGGCGACAAGACGATCCATGTAGATCACGTGATGGGGCGGCGCCAAATTTTGCACTTGCGGCTTGCGGCACTTGCGAAGGGGATTATGGGGGCACGAGGCTGTCAAAAATCCCGCCCTACTGCTAAACCGTATCGGATATTTCAACTACACAGGACGCCGGGAAACCATGTAGAGAAAAAGAAGTAATGTAGTATTAAGGTAAATCTGCCGTGTCCAAGTGCTACCTGACAGGATATCAATGTATAACATGAGCATCTCTCCACGTTCATCGTCTGCACCTACCAAGCGGCGCATTCTTCATTGTTGATGCTGTGCGCCACCAGCGGCAATTATTAACAATTATTAAAGTCGTCTTATACGTCAACTGCCCAAACCCGCCAACGCCGTGCCGATCCAGGCAAATGTGAAAAAAAAAAAGCATGCATGTAGAGCAAATGTACAGCGGCTCAAGGATCTAGTGGAGACTGTTTTGGAATCGCGTCTACCGACACGGGATTTACTTGGTCTTGATGGAGGTTTGTAGCTCCGTGCCAAAAATTTGATCCCAGAACTTGCTGGTGACGCCAAAGCCCAGTTCATAGTCGAGAAAGTGATGGGCAAGATGGTACTTCTTTAGCTGCTTGTACCACAAGGGCAGGTTCGTGTGATGCAGGAAGTAGTGTGTCAGGTCGTAGCAGATGTAGCCAAAAATGCCGCCACAGTAAACAGCAGTAGCCGCATGCCAATTGTAGAAGAAGATGGCGTGGGCCAGCTTCCAGAATGGAGAGGCCAGGATGACAAACAGAGCAGGAGGCATAACCAATCGATACTTGTCCATTGGGAGATAGTGATGGATTCCATGGAGCAAAAAGTGCAATGTGATGAAAACGCGGTTGTCCGGGAGGTAGCTATATTCACGGGTCAGCGGCTTGCGGCATCGGTGGCCACGAGATAGGAACGACTTACTCATCCAAGTGGAACAGGAATCGGTGTAGACAGTATTCTACAAAGGTCCAGAAAAAGACACCGAATACCCAGTAGCCACCCAGGACAAATGGATTATGAAGCCCCTGGCTAGCGATATAAGTACCGTATGCTACAAAGGGCAGCCACAGCGACGGGACAATCCACCAGGGGGTCTTGGTGAGCGGCTCTAGAAAGTTGCCGAAGAGAGGCGCTGATTCACCACCCTTGTAGTGACGAGGGCGATGAACTTGGTCCAAATAGAAGGCTTTGCTGAAGCCGCCGTTCCAAACCTGCAGGAACAGAGGCCTGCTTAGGTCCAAAAACTTGTGCTTTTTGAAATCCTGGTTGTAGTCGGTGTCCTTGCTAAGGTCTTCCTCGCACGACATGCCGGTTCGCGGGTGGACGTAATTGGCATCTTCGGAGGTTGCAGTCCCGTTGGCAGGTTTGGCAGAGCCATTCGCGGCGGGCGACTTCTGGTTGACGACAAAGCCGACGAGTGAGTCGTCAAGCACCTCGTATGCAGCCTCAGAGTGAGGGTGCGACGTGGGGTCCTTCAGTATCTCCTCGACATCCTTGCCAGCATAGTCAATGATCAAGCTGCCGCCACCAGGGTGGTCGTCGACAAAGTCAGTCACATCGTAGACCTTGGATCCAATGGTAACATAGCACGAGGAGGCAGAGTTGTGCGCCTCGACCTCTGCGCGAGTAAAGGTAGGCAGCGTCCTGGCCGGCATCGTGACGTCTGGTAATATTCGGTCGGTTCGGGATGGGCAGTTGGGCCGACGGTGAAGGTATTTGCAGGTCGCGCCACAGGAGTTTAAAGGGGAGCCGCAGTCGATGTGCGCGCTCTTTCGGGGTTCGACAAACTACTGAAGTAGAGGGAATGCAGCTTACAAACAGAAATAAAGGATGAAGAACAAGGGACGAAGATATGTGCAGGGCACGGGAAATATTAGAGCGGGCGAGACATGAGGATGGTAAATGTCAAAGGCGAATCATGCGACAATATTTGGGTGGAAGGTTTTAATGACGATGCTCCTTTGGTCTTAGCGGTGCGAGGCATTGACCGGCACACACATGCACTCACACAGGCACCAACATGCGTTGAAGGTACTCTGTGGCAGCACTGGGTACTTGGGGAACATGGAAACCCGGGCTGCGGTGCCCGCCGCTAATTACAGGAACGAGCGGGTGCCGAGGACGCAAAGTGGCGTTACTCTGGGTCGATTTGTCGCAGCACTGAGGTGTCAGTCATTGGGGATCGAATCAATCTCGTTGCCTCAAGTGCTCGGGCAATTGTAGGGCAGAGGTAAGCAGTAAGTAGGCTATCCATTTGTCAAATGGAAACCCGGACAATCTCCACCCTCCGCCTCGTACGTACATGCCATTATGGGCGTGTACAGAGGGTAGCGTGGCTAGTATGAAGGGAGACTGGGGAAAAGTTGCATGATTAGCACCCGACCAGGCCGAGGAGACGCGGATGTTGGTGCCCTGAGCGGTCTGGTGTGTTGGAATAGGCGAGTTAGTCACGTGAGGATAAGATAAGAGCAACCAGGTACACGTATTTATTATAGTGAGCATTGCCCCCAACCGTCAGGTTGGTGGGCAAGGTTAATACAACTAAGTTGGGCACACATAATTTTTCAACAGTGCCCCTATGACTGTAGCGTGTTTCTAAAGGACGGAATTATCCTCGCTGTATATGTCGATGACCTGCTTATTTCACTGAATTTCTCCTTGGACTAGGCTTCACGCAGTGCCCCTATGACTGTAGCGTGTTTCTGAAGGACGGAATTATCCTTACTGTATATGTTGATGACCTGCTTATTGTAGGGCCCAATAAGCACACCATCTAAGACATATACAGCGAGGATAATTCCGTCCTTTAGAAACACGCTACAGTCATAGGGGCACTGCGTGAAGCCTAGTCCAAGGAGAAATTCAGTGAGGGTTTGGTGCCAGATCCTTGGCGATTACCGAAGGACAACAAACTATGATCTTCTGGTGCACAAGAGCTGGCAATGTTGCGTCAATGCGTGGCACAAGTAGAGCATAATAATAATACTAGTCGGCAGGAGATTTTATGATTTTGCTCCAGAGCACAACAACAAGCCCCTCAGGCTCCATTCATCTAATCTCCGGATTCCTACAAACACCAAGAGCTAGCTTCCTTATCTCTTCGCCAACGCCGCCTCTATTGCCTTCGACGACTTATCCGCCAGGAATTTCAATGGCTTAGAGCTTAGCAGCGCCACCAGCCCGACTCTGCGCATCTTGAAAGAGGGTGCCGTTTAGATACTTGAGCCCCGAGTCCACAGCAACCGTAACGACCGTCTTGCCGGGTCCTAATTCCTTGGCCAGCTGCAGAGCGGCAACGACATTCAGCCCCGATGACGTCCCTACAAGAAGGCCCTCCTCCTTTGCGAGCCGGCGACAAATAGCGCGCGCCTGTTCCTCGTCGATGGCTCGAACTTCATCATACAGATCCCGATTGAGGTGCTGTGCGACGAAACCCGGGGCAACACCCTCAACAGAATGTGTCCCCGTCACGCCCTGGGTCAGCAACGGCGCCGACGCAGGTTCAAGAATGACAATCCGCGTCGACGGGGACTTTGACCTCAACACTCTCCCTACGCCCATGGCCATGCCGGCCGTGCCAACAGCTCCGCAGAATGCGTCAATCCCCCCAGGGACCTGTTCAACCAGCTCGTGGCCGATGCCCTCGTATCCAACCAGAGCGTCTCGATTGAGGAACTGGTTGGTGAAGTAATGGCCTTGCTCCCGGCCGATTTCCGCCGCTCGCTTGTTCATCGCAGGCAGCAAGTCTGGCGTCAGCTTTCCAGACGGACTGTGTGTAATGTCCAGGTCTGCTCCCAGCGCAGTCATCGACCGCAGCTTCTCCACGGCGACGGCGTCTGAGCAAAGAACTCGGAACCGATAGCCCTTTGCGGCGCAGACGAATCCCAGCGACGATCCGGTACTGCCGCCCGTGGCTTCAACCACCGTCATGCCGGCCTGGAGATCCCCGCGCTTCTCGGCTTCTTCAATCATGGATTTTGCCATTCTGTCCTTGTAGGATCCGGTAGGATTGTAGAACTCCAGTTTGATGTAGACGTTGGCGTATCCGGCCGGTACGACGTGCTTGAGCTGCACCACGGGTGTTTTCCCAATTGCGTCCAAGATGGAGCCCATGGCAGCTGGCGCGTGTGATTGCATGGTTTGGTGTGTTGTGAATTCAAGTGCACGATATGTATCTTGTACGTGAAACACCAGGAGCGGGAGGGAAAATACCTCTCCCTGCCCAGTCTATTAATTGATATACCTCAGCTTGTAAAGCAAAGGGCGTGAAACAGGCGGGAAACCATTCACGCCTTCTATCAACACGCAGTGGAATGGTCGACACCTATTTGCAGAGAGAATCCACTTCAGTCTGTGGCTGAATGTATTTGCCTACCGGGTAGTTTACACCAATCTGCTATTATTAAGTTTAAAGAAACTAACATTTTAACTTATTTTGATAATTTTGATGTATCTAAATAATTGACATCAGGTAAGGCCCAATGGAAGCAACACAATGTAGCTAGCTACACCTAAGCCCGAGAACCGCAACAGGCCAGACCACATCGCGATACGTCAGACACCAGCACACTAATATGCTATGGTATATCGCGTGACAGCCGGGCACATGATCTGGTCAAGTCCTATTTGCCTCCTATTGTATCCTAATAGGATCCGTCACACGCATGCGCATCATTGTTGGCCATTAAAGAACTCATCAGTCCGATACCAGAATTCAAGTAAATATCGTACTGTATACTCTTTAGAGAGTTCATATCGGATTATTGGCTCGGTGTGGGATGCTCCAAATACTCAGGTAGTTGGCCTTGGCCATGCATGGGCAAGTGCATCCCTACCCTTCTTCAACCCCTAATACCTGGACCGCCGTGACATACAAAACGCCCGAGTTGTCTTGAATACATGGAGTACTGCGGCGGGGAAATTCTTGAGCTGGCTGCTTGACTGTTGGGTCGAAACCTCCCCGAGGAGCTCGCCGCTGGATCCGTTTGGTGTCGGTGCCATGGGCATTCTTGAGCAGTAGACGCCGCTGCGAAATTGCTCAAATAGACATGGAGTGAGGACAAGTCCACGGTGAGTAAGACTATATATGTACCTGACAGGGTTGCTTTCACGCACTCAGCGGCAGAGGCTATCGCGAGATGGCCTTCACCGGCGCGCCGCGAGTCTGGTAACTCTCCACGCACTCGTCTGCAAGAGCTAGCCATTCCATGCACGCAGTGTACACCGGAAGCGAGTTTGCAATACTCTCAGCCCCTGAAAATCGTGCGTTGACGGCGTCTTGTATGAATATTCGTAGTCGAGCTACGCCGGAGCTCCTCTCCGTCATGGCCAGGGGGAGGTGTACAGCAGGCAGGACAGTTCCCATGGCCAGCATGGCCGTCTCATAGTTTGCCATGTACAGGTAGAGCAAGAAGTCATTGGACAGGAACCGGTCTGGCGAACGGGGAACAAAGCGCAGCCAGTTGCGGATGGGGAACATGGTCGACAGCTGGTCCTCGAGCGACAGATGCTGCCAAGTTCGGTGGCGTACATTTTGAAGAAAGATGAGGAGCTCTCTCGCCGCAGACTCGAGCTCGCTATCTAGCTTGCACTTGCAAAGGCTGCGGATAGACGCGGTCGCTGATTCCAGGAGTCTTTGCCCTTGCCGCATCGGCTGCGGCGGGCTGTCCAGGGAGCCTTCGCCCCGTGGCTCGTTCACGGCGGAATGCAGACCTTGTACGGCGACAAGGGGCGCTTGGTTGTCTGCCGTATATGGCTCGAGAAACTGCGTGCTTCATGTGTCAGCCCAAGCTCAGTCTAGGCTCTTATCATGGTTCGCTTCTAGGGCCGTCCAACTTACGGCAAGCGTGCCTTTGAGATAGCTACTGTACTCGGTTCTGCAGCAACGCAAGTCAGCGCGGTGCATTTCTTGGTTCACGCCTTGTGCTTCTTACGGGTTTGGGCTGTACCACGCCATCAGGATCGAGGACGCGATGAGCCCTTGTGACATTTCTCGTTGGCGCTCGCGGCTCTGAGAGCTTATGCTTTGCATTTCTCGGACCATTCCGTGAATTGCAAGACCTCTGAAGCGGCTTTCTAACAAGGACATGCGAGACAGACTTGTGAGGGTTCTTAAATGCCCCGCTCCGATGCTGCACAAGCAGTGCCTGAGATGTTCAAAGTTGCCAGCCATGGCAAGGAAGCTGTTGGGCGTTTGCTTGCCGTCAGCAGCCAGGGGCAAGACATCAACAACAAATAAATGGCATATTCGCCTACCTTGAGAACTGGTTAGCGCCCACCAAGAACCCCTGTTCTACGGCCGGCATGATGCCTTTACGGATGACACATAGTTGATATAGCAAGGCCTCTGCCTCTGGCGGCGTCGGGTTCGGCCAGCCAAATTGAGATATCATGGACAGATAGCTCAGAGGCGAGGGTGTTCTGACTACGGTCGAGGAGGCCGCCAGGGCTTCCTGGGGTGTACCATAGCTACAGCTGACGGGCTGGCCTCGCGTGAGAAGTCGTTGGCACTGAGTACTGGCAACCTGGTGAGCTGGGCTACCGATATGCCGGGGCCGGAGTGTCGAACCAACATGGCTTGAGCTCGTCGCATTTCACCCGTCTCCTCCGACACGTGCTACAACCACTGCGGACCTTGCGGTGAGTCCGTTTCATCATTCGGATTGAATGGGGGCCTGGAGGCCGAAGGTCGAAGATGGATGACGCAGGAGGTTGTGATCGTCATACACATTGCAGACCCGTTTATCCCGGCGTCACATGACTAGACGTGTGTATAAACCCACGGAACATGTTCTCTACAAACTTTGCTTTCTTGAGCCTAGCCACTGGGAATAAACACGCAGATCAATCGCTTTCAGGAATCGTGGCGCGCTATTTCCTCTCACTGCTTGCTATGAGCTGAGACCGGCTTGCTCCATCAGTCGTGCGAAGCTCTCACGGCATCCGAAAGGCTTTAAAGGAGCAACAGTATCCGAAACCAATTTTCAGCTCATCCAACGTACTCGCGCCCCTATATCTCCCTACTGAAAGTTCACGGGGCTGACGAGATTGAATAGAATGGAACGTGTTCCAAGGAATGAGAAGTTGCTGCAACTAGCTCCATGCTGTCCATTCCTCTGCCCTGCCCTGCCCCGGCCAAGCTCATCTCACAATTGCCGAGCAACAGGCCAACCCAGCAACTAAAAGTACGCAAGCGCCAGCCCGGAAAGAGCTCCGACGCCGTCGTAGATTCGGGTCTTGTGTCCACCGTCCGCGTCGAGCCTGTACAAGCTGCCGCCGAGGTCGGTCGCGTACACGTGCCCCTTTTTCAAGTCCAGCTTGACCGCGATGGCCTCGTGCAAATCGCGAGAAAGGAGCGTGTAGTCCCTGCCCGGCACGCTCGTGGCATTGCCCTGGACGGGCCTGGCCTCGTCGAGCCTTGCCGAGTTGATGCTGTTCCCCGTGGGAAGCTCGCCCCTGTCGCTCCAGTAGAGCACGTTGGCGGCCTCGTCAATGTCCAGGTCGATGGGCTCCGGCAAGTTTTGGAACATGACCTCAATGTCCGTCCGGTTGCCGGCTTCTTCTCCCGGCAGGAAATCGATATTGGCCCGGAATATCCGTCCCTTGTTCCCCTTTGAAGGACCCTTTTGAGTCCAGTAGAATTTACCCGTTGATGGCGACACGGTCACGCCAACACACCACCTCATCTGGTCGGCCTTTTCTTCATCGTTCCGCCAGTCTCCGTTCTGGATCAGCGTTTCCAGGCCGAAGCCATCAAAGTTGCACCGCCAAACCTTGAGACCCTCCCGATCTCCGAAATATATTTTGGAGTTCTTGTGGTCGATGGTGAGCTGCTTCGGGGTGTGGACCGAGCCGCGCGGAACAATCTCCTTGACATGACTCCCGTCGAGGTTGGAGCTGAAAATAGCGCCGTCTGGTTGGGACGGATTCCCCATGCTGGTCCAGAAGAGCTTCTTGGCCGAGGTTGAGACGTCAATACCGTCAGGCATGTGCTGGTTTGACACCAGGGTGCGAAAGGGCCTCCCGTCCGGCGAGCCAACCATGATGCGGCCTGCGTTCAGGGCATCAAGAGGGTTGGAAGCAGAGAGCCCAATATCGAGGACATAGAGGGTAGGATCGAGGATGTTGCCGCTGTCGCCGAGGTGGTGTGCTGGCCCAGTCGCCTGCTGGGGAGGAAGAAGCCCGCCCTTGGCAGACTTGGCTCCCAGTCTTCCCTCGTCGAGGAACTTTTGCAGGAACTTGAGAGGCTGGTCGGACAACTTACGTTCCGCAACATAATGCTGCTCGATAAAGGCGACAGTGTCCAAGCCGATCTGGTCCATCATGGCCACCGGCCCGGTCTGACTTCCAGACCACATCTCGATCCAGAGGCCATCCAGCTCTTGCGGTGTTGCCACACCCTCGGCGAGGATACTCAGGGCCTCGCGCTTGATAGCAGCCCACATGCGGTTGAAAATAAGACCAGTGGACTCCTTGTGCGCCACGTAAGGATGCATACCGGTTTCTTTAAGCTTGTCCACTAAGAAGGGGAAGATGGTCTCGTCAGTCTCGCCGTCCGTCATCAACTCAACGATGCGGTTTCCCGGCGGCATATAGTAGTGCATGTTCAGAACGCGCCGCCTCGTCTCTCTTTGGAGATTCCCAACCATTTCTCGAGACTTGTACGAGGACGAGTTGGAGGCAAGGACGGCGTCTTGCGTCGTGAGCTTTTCTAGGTCGGCAAAGGTGGATATTTTCAGGTCCAGTTTCTCGGGGACCGCTTCGACAACCAGCCATGCCTTCTCGACAGCCTTTTCCAGGTCATCCAGGGCCTGTACGGTGCCGCGCTTGGCTGAATCTGAGTAGTCCGACATGCTGGTGTTGCAGTACTGCACCGCTGCAGCCCTCTGCTCCGGGCTGGGATCGCGGATGACGACGTCGTAGCCGCTGGCCGCCCAGCTACAGGCTATTCGTCGACCCAAAACGCCGCCACCGAGTACGGCGACGACGCGGCCGACGGTTGAAGGTAGCTGGAAGCCCATGGCTTGTGTTGGATCACGAATGGATGCGCGAGGAGTGAGTTGGGTCGGAATTGAAGAGATCTGGGTACCAGATCCCGTATAGAAAGAGACTACGGTGATGGTACGATCCGTAGAGGGACACGGTTGAAACTTATATAATCGGCAACGGGCAGCAAGTCTAGGGAGTTGCGCTGTGGCGTGGTCATTGCATCAATCATGGAGCCGTTGATAGGTACGACTCGTCCATGTAAAGCTAAATCGAAGTCTTCCCATCTCCCCGATAAGGAATTACACGGCCGGCGCTATGTTAGTGCAGATGGGATCTCTGCTTCGGAAGCACGGGGCGACGAAGCTTCGTCCATCCGTGGACTGGTTGATGGGCCACGGGCAGCGGCAATTGCCCCCGGTTGCTGGCGAATGGACCAAGCTAACAACATTGCAGGCCCTGCTCGTACGTATTGACGTATGTAGTTTTGGGCGGTTCGGCCAGCTCGGCCAGCTCGGCCAGCACCGAAACTCAATGCGGTATCTGAAGATGTGGAAAGGCAAGTGCCGAAACTGCCTAGTAGATCAATGCCTCGCAACGACTTCGTTCACGTACAGCCTAGCCACTCTGGGAATCAACTAATAACTACCTAGGTAAGTATCCACAGATTCGAGCAACATGTCAACTGGTAAGCCCCGCTCTATCTGGTACTCTCGGAATCATGTACTATTGTCCGCGGAATAAAATGGCGTGTAAACCTCGATCTATCTACCACACGTGTAATGCGACGCTAAGGTTGCCAGTTGCCACCTAGACTATGCTGTAACTGGCAGCTGGTGACAGGAGTCTAGCTTGGCTGCCGCTTTGCGCTAACTCGGCTCAAATGGATGCACGATCTGATGGATCCTCTTGGCTTCGTTTATGCTCGGCCTAACCTGAAGAAGACAAACAAGCAAAGTCCAAGAGCTGGTACCTAGGTAGTTAATGTAGAATTTAATAGTTTTGTACTAATATCAGGTGTATCTGCTGTCAAAATCTATGCTTTCGTATTCTCATGTAATCCACTTCAAGTATATCCTGCGTGACTTTCCCCTATTATTATCATGGCGTTCTCTATTCGTTACATGTATACACCCCCTACCATGACGTGAATATGCATGCCAAATGTGGCATTGCCTCGGCAGTTTGCCGTCCCAGAATAGGCACTACGTACGTGGCGAGCCCGATAATTCACGCAAAAGTGTTGCACTGATGTAATATCGACAAGTACCGAGCCGAGCTAGCCGGATGAGCCGATTGGCCCGGCGGGCAAAGATAAAAGATTGTTACCTATCTAGGTAGTAATGCTTCAATTAGACATCCGTGTCGCTTTAGTGAATCGCGATGCTAGAAACCAGCTTTCCATCCAACTATAAAGGCGCACTGTCACGGACGGCTCTCCAAGACGCTGTTCCATTCGCATTGGGCTTTGCAGCAAGCATCACCTCCGTCACCCATCTTACTTAGAGCCGCTCCATCCGAATTTGCCCTTATCCGTATTACAATCCCTCAACACCATGTCCATCCGGACAGTTGGCGTGGTTGGCACCGGGGTAATCGGGTCCTCATGGATAGGCCTGTTTCTAGCCCACGGCCTCCAAGTCATTGTTTCCGATCCTGCATCAGGCGCCGAGCAAAAGCTCGCAGACTACCTCCACGCCATCTGGCCGACCATGGAAAAGTCGGGCCTGGGTCCGAATGCAGCATTGACCAATTACCGCTTCGTGGGCGCACAATTCAAGCATCATTTTGCCAATGTCGACTTTGTCCAAGAGGTACCTGCTTCCACGTCTCGATCAGTCACCCTTCCCTTTCTAATATATGCCCGCACTTGCGAAACAGAATGCGCCAGAACGCATCGAGTTGAAAACCGATATCCTTGGCGAGATAGACGCCGCGACTCGCCCAGACGTTGTTATTGCGTCGTCTTCATCCGGCATACCTAGTTCCCGGTTTATATCGAAATGCGCCGTCAACGCAGGGCGCGTGCTCATAGGGCATCCCTTCAACCCTCCTCATTTAATGCCGCTCGTCGAGGTAGTCCCCCACGCTGAGACGGCGGCAGCGAGCACGGAAACAGCCATGAATTTCTACAAGTCGCTGGGTCGAAAGCCCGTGCTTATTCGCCAGGAGATACCTGGCTTCGCAGCCAATCGTCTCCAGGCAGCGGTCTGCAATGAGGCATATAGCCTCGTGAGCCGTGGTGTTTTATCGGCACAGGATCTAGGCGAGTCGACTTGTGCTTGGACAACTTACCTGTGTATATGTTTGCTAACTCGTGAATTAGATACGTGTGTTACCAGTAGTCTTGGGCCGCGTTGGGCTGTTACCGGCCCGTTGCTGTCAAACGCCATGGGGGGCGGAGGCGGTACTGACGGCTTCAAGCATTTCCTGGAGCATTTGGGGCCTGCCACCAGGAGTTGGATGGACGATATGCAAGCTCATGCGTTTCAGTGGACTCCCGAGGGTCTCGCGACGCTGCGGGAGAGTGTTGCTAAAGAATTGCAGGGCAAGGATACCAAGGAGCTGGAACGAAAAAGGGACCAGTGTCTTGTGGAAGTCCTCCGGGTAAAGGGTGACATGTAGACTTTTTCTTATGAAACAGGATAGGTTAAGGGGGGCAAGCTCTATGTCTTTTACAAGGTGAGGCTGTCGAGGTATGGGCGTGGGCTGATGGTTATTATTTGCTCTTTGCACAACTCAAGCAAGTTGCTCCTTTGAGGTCATTACACTGTACTGAGTAGCTTCCGTGCTTCTAGTATTCGCCTGGTAATTACTTGGTACCAAGAGCTTTCTATTGTCTGATTGGCCTTTAGCCCTAGCGCCAAGAGACCTTTTTATCATGTGTATAATAGGGATAGATACTCTAGAAATAGCAAGCAAGTAAGTTGATTTGTTCAATATAAAACTTGCCAAAAGTACATTAATATACGAACTCGCTCAAAGCTTATTACTTTATATAGTAATCAACTTTTCACATTAATATTATTCCAGGTCAAGTAGTAAATATCACGAAGCAAATGTGTAGATAAATCAAATTCGATAGTACAAAGATATACACATGGTAATCTTTTACTCAAACATCTAAATCTGGCATTTCGCAGCTGTGTACATGAACAATCCTCCTAATCAACCATCTTTCGCAGCGCAATTCCAAAGTTGTTGTTTTTTTCTTTTTTATAACTGCTAAACCGGACCCAGTATCCACGAAATTGTATCCCATGAGGGCTCGTCAGGACTGGGAAAGTTAGCGATTGCATCAAATACCAAAGAAAAAGGACGACACATACCCAGACAACCAAGCAATCCTGACAAACACGCCCACACGCGCCCTCCTTAGCACGCATCATCGGGGACTGGAGTGGAGGTAGGCGTAGGCTTAGGCTTGAGACGCTCGTCGTCGGGAAAGACGAAATCGTCAGAATATATTGGCCCTCCAGCCTGTCTGGGCTGAGGCTTATCAGCAAGGGCACCAGATTCCGGCGCCCGAGGAGCGGCGGCAACCAGCCCGATGCAAAGGGTAACGAGGGTGATAGAAAACTTCATATTGGCTTAGAATTGATTGAATTGATGTTGTTGGTATCCGAGAAGCAAATAGACGTCGTCGACGGCGGTATATATATGCGACTTGCGATGCAAGGCATACACGGACACGACGGACTTGACGAGTAATGAACTCGGGGGCGTTCTTTGCGATAACATAAGCCGTTGTCCACCCTTGGCTACGATAGTAATTCATGCCTTCATGCCGCGTGTGGGTAATGCGCTTCTCCGAGTCAATGGCATTGGCATGAGATGGGAGCTGATACAGGCTGACTCGTGCCCAGACATAGCCGGAGTCCTTTCATCTGCCCCTAGGTTTCAGCACCGGCATAAAGGTCCGTTTTGTCCAAGACGTCTTGTCGAACGACAATTGTGGCGGATGGATCCGTAATGCCCGGCCACGATTCGGGCCGCTAATCTAATTTGATTCAATGTAATATAAACAGGATAAACGCCATGGTCGCGAGGAAAGCCTTGGATAAAAAGCGCAGACGGATGTGTTGCTTGGTCAAGAACCAACCATTGTCAGCTAAACCGTCCGTCTGAAGGGCCTTGACGGTTTTCGCGGCATGCATGTGCAGAGAACTAATTAATGTAGCCTCATCCAAAGAGTCAAGTTGATGGGACCAGACCAGACACTTGCCCGAAATAGACGGACTCTTGCGCAGGGGCAAAACCTGACATGGAGTGTCGAATGACTTGGCATCGACTCATTCGGCCTCCTCCCCACAGCCTCACTCAGCCCCTTCACGTAATCCAAATCCCACCGGCTTCGATTCAAGAACCTATGCACGGGTTCCACTGACTGCAGAATAATGCCGAACAGTTCATCTATGCTAGGGCTCGCGTTCAGGTGTATCACCGCTCTACATTGAGACATGGAACTTTTCTACTCCACAACTGACTCGCAACAGCATCATGACGCGTGTTGAACCGCTCCATCATTTTGCCCTATTGGGATGCCTGCCGGATTAGCAATCTCCTACTTGCATTTGTTTTCTTGTTTTGTCAGGTTTATTGCGTAGGTAATAAAGGAGAATTGTCTGCTTGGAGGCGGCCGAACTAGCGTCTTTGCATCATCTCAGATAGATAGCAAGCCATTCTTCATCAATGGTTTTATCGGCAAACGGCTTGCAACTTGCAGTGACAACAGCTCATCTCATTCAGAGAGCGAATAAAACTCTCACTAATACGGCCGAGTTGAAACCAAGTCAGCGATAAAAAGGCCGACGAATAAAAGTGTCAAAGACTCTAAGCTTTAATCCCTGAGGTGGGCAACGTCTAGTATCATCCATAGTACGATAGCAAATGAAGAGTCGGCCTCGTGCATGGAAGAATTGTAGTGCAAAGCAACAACATGCGGCTGCCATAATGACTAGACGAATGACGAGACAGATCCTGCAACACATCAGGATCCCGTCCATATTTTCAGCACGAGAGCCAACAACAACGCCACCACGTGTTGAAATAATTGAAATTCCGAGGTATAAATATCCCAAATTGATCTCGAATCAAACACGACTAACCAGCTTACTTTCGGCAGGCCCTTGATGCTAGGTGTCATCATGACAAGACCAAGGCAGTGTGCCCACAAGCACGGCTATGGGGGAACAAGCTCTAGGTGCCTGATCAAGCCAACAGTATTTTGTGTGTTTTTTTCGTCCTCTCATATCCAGAGAACATGCTCTCGCCTGGAAACTGTCCGGGCCGTCTCTTTTTGAAGCAATTCTTGTTGCGCCTGGGAACTATGGTACCGGGAAAATTCACAGGTCAGTGAACATCAACTAGCAATTCGATGCCAACCGGGAGACCCAACTGGGAGGTAGACTGGTTGTGGATGCCTCTGGTCTCATTTCTGGGCAAGGTGTCTGGGTGAATGAGACAAAGAAAGAGGCAACCACGATTTTATCCGCATCTTCCAAGAGCGGGAGTTTGGCCCCCTTGATGTTTGCCTCAAGTCCAACGTGGATTTGTGGCTCTTTCGCGCCCCTCCTATCCCGTTCCACCTATTTGACAGGACAAACGTCACCTTGTATCCACGGAGCTCCCTTCACAGGCAACTACAAAGGTAAAAACAACAGATTAACACTTGATCAAGTTGAAAGCTTGATAGGGCAATTACTGTGACTTACCGTGAAGCAATGTCCGTTCTGTACGTTTTATCCTTGAACTGCACGGCTTGTACGCCTCTATAAGCGAGAGAGACTGCTTCTTCTAGAGTTGACCCATACGACGCCGCACAGAGGACTCTGCCACCAGTCGTTAAAAGTTGCCCATCTGCCGATTTCTCCGTTCCAGCGTGGAAAATCTCCACACCTAGATGCAATTAGTATGTATCAAATCTACGGGACCAGTACCGACAGACCTGATGGACAGCCCTCGACCGTGATGACATCACCTTTGCGGTAGGACTCAGGGTAGCCCCCGGCTGCAACCACCACATTGCAAGCGAATCCGGGACGTACGGGGATAGCTACATCTTGAAGCTTCTTTGTGCAACAGGCAATGAGGATCGTGGCAAGGTCACATTCTGGAGCAAGCAGCATCATCATTGTCTGCGTCTCGGGGTCTCCAAACCTAGCATTGTATTCCAAAACCTTGGGTCCATCTCTTGTTATCATTATGCCAGTGAAGAGCATGCCAGAAAAAGGTCGGCCTAGGACAGAAAATTAGTAACAAGAGATGACGGATGAATTTACAGCATACCTTCGGCTTGAAGAGCCTCAAGCGTAGGCCTGATGATTTCCCGGTCGATTGTCTCGAGATCTTGGGTGGTTAAGAAACTCAGAGGCGCATAAACTCCCATGCCTCCAGTATTAGGACCTTTATTTCCATTAAATATACGCTTATGGTCCTGCCCTGGTGGAAGGGATTTGAAAGCTCCGCAGCCATCCACGAAAGTGAGAACACTGATTTCGTCGCCATCTAGAAATTCTTCGATGACAACAGATTGTCCCGAGAAGCCAAATTTAGACTCAACCATCATCAGACGCAATGCGTCAAGTGCTTCCGCCTCATTGGCAGGCAGCACTACACCCTTCCCAGCAGCCAGACCATCAACCTTTAATACAACACGAGAGCAGTCAATAGATTGCAAATAGGCTCTTGCATCTTCATATTGACTAAAGGTTTTATACTTGGCGGTTGGAATATCGTATTTTTCCATCAAGGCCTTGGAGTATGCTTTGGACCCCTCTATTTCTGCTGCCGCCTTGGAGGGAGAAAAGCAAGGGATACCAGCTGAATGGACTTGGATTAGCTAGACTGTTATATACCCATCATGCCACACAGAAGATACGAGGTAAAGTGCGTACTGCCTTCAAAATATCCAGCTATGCCGTTCACAACAGCATCGTCGGGTCCAGCTACAACGAGGCCAATGTGCTGGTCTCTGGCAAAACAAACGAGCCCCGGGAAATTATCTTGACCGATATGAGAAATATTCGAGACATTGGGAAGATCTTGTGTGCCGCCGTTCCCAGGGACAACGTAGATGTGTTGCACAGATGGGCTTTGAGACAGTTTCCAAGCCAAGCTATGCTCGCGAGCTCCTTTGCCAATGAGAAGGATTTTGAGGGTTGAGGTTGCCATGGCGGAAATCAGTACGCATGACTCGATGGCGCGAGGTAATAGGTGAGAAGGTAAAGAGATCAGATGTTTATTTAACAATGCAAAACGTATTTCCAACTTTCAAAGAGGGGAGAAAAGTCCATACTGAAGCCGCACGACCAACAGCACAGGGCTACTAGTCACGTGGCGGCTAAAGCAAAATGTCTGGTGGCACACTAATAACATGATTTTTTTCTGCTGAACCTAAAGTCGGCCCTAGAGGCCCTATTGAAAAACAAGGGAAAAAATTGAGCGATACCATCACAGCCTACTCCAACTACCGGGCCTGAAAGAGAGAGGGAGAGCGGTGAGCTTTGGATTTCTTAATCCAAATTGACCTCATGCTTTATAATCATACTTTATGTTACTATCACTCTGTACTAGTATGCAGAACAAAGAATTTGTTGGATCATATGGACCACTGTAGACTAGCATTGACGCTACCCTATTGATTTGATTAAGAGGCCGGCAATTGATTTTCTGTTAGCCAGAAGTGCGTTATTCAGTTTGTGCCTCGTGTGTAAAAAGCCAAGGAGCTGGTTAAACTAGGGTCACAACGATGATTCCCAATCTAGCGTGACTGAAATTGACCTGATATTCCAACTTGGTACACCATGATTCCAATACTTGACTTGTGTGGTCTAAACTGGCACTGGCTTATAGTGCTGACTGATTCCATCTACTATGACAAACAAGCACATGCATGTGCCTTGGCGCTTGAAAAAGTGGAGTCTAGGTCTTCTTTCTAGGAACGCTTACATTAAATTTAAAAAAGCCCGCGGGTTATATAGTGTTTGGGGGCATTAATTGTTAAATTAGTCTTTATATAAGTTTTATATTAGTACATACTGGTAAAATACTAGTTTTATGTTGTAATGTAGAATCGTATTGATCAAACCGGCGTTTGCAACTCGCTGGTGCACGGATCATCTACATGTTCAAACGTTGGCGTCAGCCGCGGAGGCTCAAGTAGCCGGTGGCGGGGCAGAGAGCGACCATGGAGGGTCCAACAATGCGAACAGCGCGCCAGCTCAAGATTCCTTGCGGGGCTGAAAATAGCAGCGTTTTGGCTCGGAGTCGAAATCAAGGTCGCCGCCAAGTAGTCCCAGCCGGTCTCTGCACTCGGTCCCTGAAGCCATCGCAACTCTGTTCCTCTATCGCCTTTCCAGTCCATCGCGCCTAGCCTGCGATCGCCTGGTCCATCTCGAAACCTACCATCATCTGCCCTTGTCCAAATCCCACATTCACCTTCCGCAACAGTAGCTTACGACGTCATGTCATCGCCTTCTCTGCCGCGGGGCACGTGGCTCCTAGTGCTCGCCGTCTGCTTGGTCTTGCTTCCTGGCAGGGCTGCCGCCTTTGGGGCTGGAAACATCCCATCCATTGCCCAGGTATGAACAAAGCCGTGATCCCATTTCGAGCTCTCATGCGCACGGCTAACACATTGCCGCCAGGTCGAAGGACACAACTGGCGCCATGGAGGTATGTTGATTTCCACATGGGGCTACCCCGCCAAATATTGACAGCCATTGCATTGTAGATATCGAGGATATGCTCGCCAGTGTCGCCTTCTTGCACGGCAAGAAATGGACCTCCATGCTGATCAAGCGAACCTACTTTGGAAACTGGCTCCGCGATTACTCCCAAGCCGTCGATGTCGGCAGTCTCAAGGGCGTCAACGCCGCCACGATTCGAATCCTCGTGAGTCCCCGCGCCTCGTCGCACACGCCTACACAGCTAACAAGGATTGTCGACAAATCCAGGTCTGGGTTCTCTCATTCATGGCTTTCGGCTATGCCACCGAAGAATTCGAAGTCACCGAGGAGCGTCTCGGCTGCTATCGCCCAGAGGAGCACATCGACAACCCCCTTGGGTACGCAGATGGCGTCGATGCCCGCACCTTCGACCCCCGTCTCCGCGGTCCCGTCCAGCCCGTCGAAACAGAGATTGATATGAAAACGGGAATGAAGAACTACATTGCCAACGAGACGGGACAATGGGCCACCAGTACCGGATACATTCGCTTCAGCTTTGCTCGCAGTATCCACTTTGGCCGCCTCTACACTTGTGGTGAACGTGGCAAGGGCAAGGACGAGAATCTCTGCGAGGCCCTCCGCTGCCTGGGTCAAGCGCTCCATTGCCTAGAGGACTTTGGGGCGCACAGCAACTATTGTGAGCTGGCTCTGCGAGAGCTTGGGTACCACAATGTGTTCCCTCACTGCGGAACCCAAACCGAGATAAACATCCAGGGCAAGAGGATCTATCCCATAGTAACTGGTACCTTTGGTGCCGTTGACTTCTTGCACTCCGTCATTGGCGAAGCCAATGATCATTTTACCCAATCCGAGGTCGATGAAGTTGATGTGGCCCTGAAAAATGCCGAAGGTGCCAGAAGCGGTCCCGTGGCTACAGGCGACAGGGGATTGTTCGACGGCTCTGGTCCAAGCGACTTCATCTCCCTTCTCTCCAAGCTCCCTGATGTTGGAACTGGATTTGCTTCCGAGGCAAGAGACCTCAAGGAAGCTTCTGAAGCCCAGGAGCGAGAAAACCGGCAGAACCAGCAGCGAACTCGTGCCGACAATGCCAACGTCGTACCGGGGATGAGCCCCGACTTTGACCCCGTAAAGACCGCCAAACGCATCTACCCCATCCTGGTGTTCCGCGACAAGATCGTCAAGGCAATCAGCCGTGGTATTGCCAAGGTTCCAGGTCTGGAGAAGCTCCTGGAACACATCAGCGAGACCCTGACTGCCTTTGTATTGGGTCTTCTCGCCCCCTTCATCCGGCCCATCATAAACTCCGTCACCAAAGTTTTAAAGGAAGGCTCATCCGGCGTCATCAGCGCCAGCTCCAAGTCCCAGCTGGAGCCGTGGGAGAACAACAGATGCTCTGATCCTACCCACTCTATGCTGTCCAAGGACCACTTCACCAACGTCCTGAACTCTTGTGCCGGCCGAGTCGCCGCGACAATTCTTCAATACGCGGTTCCGTAAGTTCCACGCCCTAGGTGATCCCGTCTTGCCCTTGTTCAATATCCGCTCACACAACCTCAGTCGCGTCATCTTTGCCTGGGAAAACCCCAATGTCCCCGTAGATGAGGTCGTCAACGACGTCATCCGGGCCTTCCACCACCCAGCCCTGCGCAGCGAAAATATCGAAATTCAGCGTGACATGTTCCAGACAGTACGAATGTGGGCCGACCAGCACCCGCGTCGCCACGAACTCGAACGCATCCTCTCCTCGGAATCCGTCAAGACGGGCAAGAACCACATCCTCAACGGCGCCAAATCGGGCAGCAGTGGAGGCGGCCACTCCCACGGTGCCTTTGACGCCCTCAGCCAGCTCGGCCACGGCAAAGTCGCCGGCTCACTATGGTCCCAGGTTCGCACCCGCGATTTGGACTCCATGTCTGGAAATGACGGCGAGCAGGCCGCCAACTACGTATCCAACTCTCCTGCTCCGGAGACAAGCAAGATGCCCACTCCGCCGTCCTATACCTCGACGAGCGGGGGAGGAGAGGCGGCTTCGTACATGAACGAATCCAACACCTTCCAGGCAGGCTACAATGCCCCCCCACCCCCGGGACAGTATTACCAGGGCTACGGCCAGCAACCTCCTCCCGGTGGTCCTCAGGGATATCCGGGAACCCAACAGTATGGTGCGCCGCCTCCAGGACAATGGCAGCAGCCGCCCCAGGGGTACGGCGGTCCACCCCCGCAGGGATATCCCCCCTACGGACAAGGTCAGCCGCCTTCTTGGAACCAGTATCCCGGCCAGGGACGCTACTAGATACAAAGCTCAAGTATGTTTGGATGATTTCACGGAATTCAGGTTTTAGTAGGGGTTGTTGGGAAAATAGGCTCTGAATATGAGGTATGTCGATATGAATTACATGGACGTGTATGTAGAGACGAGTCTTAAAAGAGCCGTCGTCGATATTTTCAAAAAAAATTGTCTTGAAACCATGTACTCAGAATCGTAAGCCATCCACCAAGCAGTCCATTTATATGTATATCGTCAGCACACCGCCTATGCAGCCAAGTATCTAGTGGTCGCTACATGCAAACTCCACCCTATGCCCATCCATCACCACACCCAAGGCATGCCGCTCATGACGAAAAATTGATTGCACACAAAGACTGAATGAACAAACCTCACCTCTTGCCCCTCCTCGGGTCCTGCGCCTCCGCTTTCCTAATGTCCCTAATCTCCTTGGTGCCCATGCTGCCCAGCCCGCCCTCGGACCGTCTCTCCCACCCGCCCAGCCGGACAACCTGACAGGTGGCGTTGTCGCCGTCCCTGGACACCTCGGTCGCGTACTCGACGACGTTGCGCGCCCCCTGCTCGGGCGTCTTGGCCTCCTTGATGACGTCTACGATCTCCTGGTCGCTCAGGGTGCCCGAGACGCCGTCGCTCATGAGGACGAGGAAGGAGAACTCGGCGGGGCCCATCTCCACGCGCGTGATCTCGGGCTCGGCCGACACCCCGATGCGCTTGGACTTGATGTCGCCAAAGGCGCGCGAGTTGGCGAGCCCCGCGATGCGCTCCTCGCCAAAGGAGTCGCCCGTGACCATGGAGCCGGCGGGCGCGTAGCGGCGGAGGCGCCGGCTCTCCGTGGGCGTCGTGGGGTGGTGGTCCGACGTCAGGGGGTGGGGGAGGCCGGTGGCCGTCTCGCACAGCAGGATGCGCGAGTCGCCCACGTGCGCGGCGACGAGGGTCGAGTGCGCGGCCGGGTGCCAGAACGGCGCCGTCGTGGGCGTCGATATGAGTGCCACCGAGGCCGTCGAGCCGCCCTTGAAGCGCGTGGTTCCGCCGATGCCGTGGCCCGACGGCGTCGCGTGGGGGGCGCCCAGGATCTCGTCGTCGTTGAGGGGCTGGTCCGAGTCGTCCGGGTCGGCTTTGCGAGCTTGCGCCGACACAAAATCCAGGTCGGCGCGGAGGAAGGCGTACGCCAGGCTGGACTCGACCGTGATGGAGGCCTGCTTGCCAGCTTCGGGGGACGTGTCGAAATGCTCCGGGTTGAAGCGACGAAAGTAGCCGCCTATGGTGGTTCCGTAGGCCTTGACGAGGTCGCGCTCGAGTCTGATGGCCTTGTCCATGTTCTGCGACTCGGCCGGTGGTGATTTGGCGCTCGGGAGGGCCTGTCCGTGGTTCGGGGGGTCGCCGACGAATCTGCGGTTGTCCGGGTCGGGCACGTCCATTTTCGTTTCGACGTCTTTGGCCGACTTCATGTCAATCGAGTCAAGGGCTCGTTGTTTTGACGTCGGCTTTTCGCCGATTGCGGGCTTTTGCTGGTCTCTCCCGGGCTTGCTCTTTCGCAGGCTGCTTTGCAGGCCAAACTCAATGGCTGCCTCCTCGATGTATCCGTGTAGCTCGTCTCGTAGGAAGTGAGAACATTGTGTGCCCCCGTGGCCATCAAAGACGCCAAAGTAGAATATTTGGGGATCGCCTAACACGCTGTCTGCCGGAGTGGCTTCGCCTGGTTTTTGCCTCACGCTCATGGGACCCCTCTTTGCGAAGGCAGGTATGTCCACTGTGCCGGCCTGGTCCGTATCCTCGTTATACGGCCTGCTCCCCCTGGCCGTCGCGGAGCCGAAATGGTGCTTCGCCCTCCGCAGCGGTATGCGGACCACGGTCAGGTCTCGACTCTGCATGTTGGGAATGGACACGGCGGCGGGAGACAGACCGGGACTCGGTGTATGGGGGGTCGACGCATCGCGGGGCAGTTTGTGGCCGGGGCCAATGGTGCGGTGCGAGTCCGGGTGAAGCGACGACGACGGAAGATGCGTGACAAAATACGTGTGGAAGTACTGTCGCAGTTGCTGGTCTGGGTATCGCGGCACAGGCACGTAGTTGTGGCGGCTCGTCACAAGCGGAGAGGTGCTTCGACGTTGGGCGCGAGTCTGCCGGGATGGGCTGCCGCCACGAGCCCCCGAGGCCGACGACAAGGACCTTCGTGCCGCTGTCCCCGTAGGTTTTAATCGTGGACGTGTAGCGTCTTCTGCGGACGTGGCCCTAAACGCCGAACCTGCGCCAAGAAGGGTTGCTGATGCCTTCGGCATGGAGACCCCCTCAGCCGCCATGTGAGCTGCGGCTCTGGACGCAGAGCTCCGCGCGGCGTGTCGTATGGATGCCATTGAAGGGTAGAAGCGATGCTGTAGAATAGAACCCGGCGAGGTCACGCATCAGCTCCCCCTGGGTAACCGAACACAAGCCAGCCCGCTGCGAACTACAGCCATGGGCCTGCGATGCAGAGCGGAGGAGGCGGTGGTGGTTTGGCGGGATGCTGCTCTGCGGACCGAAAGCTTCCAACCGATCAAACAAGGAGACTACCAGGACTTTGTGTCGGCGTGAAGGAGGTGCAAAGGCGGCGTTGCGGGATGAGAAGGGCTAGACAAGAGGAGCAACGAAGCTTGGGCTGGATCGACATTGAGTGTGGTTGATTGTTTGTTGGGTGTTCAGCATTCAGCATTCAGTCTGCCCCCTGCCCAACATGGTAAAGCGCCAACTGGCCTGGCCTGGCCTGGCCTGTCTTGTTCCTGGACTTCTTGGACGCAGCTGGACATCGTTGCGGCCCCCACCGATCAGATTGAAACGACCAGACATTCGACTACTGCTGATGAGTTAAAAAAAAAACAGCAATTTTTGTATTGATGGCGGGACTTTGAACCTCTCGCCACGGAGAATTTGGCCGGAGGAACGTTGGAGATGATGGTTTGGCTCGAATCAGGACCCACCTCCCGTCTCTCATGCCCTGAGTCCAGAGAGTCCAGAGTCCTCACACCTCGAATGAGACATGAGCACGCGAGTTGCCACTCACGCACCGCCAATCTCCAAGCTCACGCACCACAGTCACAATCTCTCATCACTGTCATGCTGCTCTCTCCCTAGCAAACACCGATGCCATCCCCAACCGCAAAATGGGCGAGTCTGCACCCTCCGCAGACGCCGAGTCCTCTGATGGCCCCTCGAAACCCAGCAAACCACACATCCTCCCGGACGTCGTCAACATCACTCCCATCGGTGATATCATTCTTTCCGTAACCTTCGAAACATCCGCCGAGACACTCAGGAAAACCCGCAAGGCGGCCCTCTCTGCCTCCCGCATATCCAGCCTCCCCAATGGCCCATCCGCGCCGCCACAGGTCTTGAAGCCCAAGGTCACCATTGCATACCGCGTACAGCTGGACATGCTTAAGACACACTCCCAGTACTTTGGCAATTTGCTCACAAACCCGCAATTCCGGGAAGCCAAACTCATTACCGCTGTCCATGCCGACCTAGCTGGCAGAAAGATAAAGACTTCAGAAGCAGATCCAGCTGAGCTGCCTCGTGTGAAAATTACAGACGATGATGAGGCGACGCAGTCTGCGGGGAGGGAATCCGTATTTGAGGACATGCTTCGCATCATCCACCAGGTGCCTATCAAGACGACTCGCACGGTCATGTCGTATGCGACCACGTTGGCGTTGCTAGCAGATCGATTCGACTGCCGCGCCCCTGTGTCTCGAGCCCTCATGGACATCAAGTTCAAGTGGCCCCTGACCAACACCCGCCCGTACCTGGATGAGTCGGGACGTGTGACGGAGACGGAGAAGGTCTTGCGTCAGAAGATTCTCGTGGCCTGGCTCTTGGGGCAGCCGATGCGTTTGCACCAGGCCAGCAGGGAACTAGTCATTCGGGGCTCACGGCTCTGGGGCGTATACGGCGAAGAGGACGAAGTACAGGGCGCATGGTGGCATCTCCCGGAAGGCATAGAAGGTAATAAACCCCCCCTTTCTCCCGGGGCGCGCTTCTTTCACACTCCCCAGACCTAACCAACCCACGCAGAAGAACTCCGGTACCGTCGAGAATGTATCCTGGACACCATAGCCTCCATTCAGCGCCATTTTCTTACCCTGTACGCTTCTCGTAATCGCCAGTGCAAGCTGGGGTACGACTCCAGCACCGCCTGCGACTCGTTCCAGTTTGGCCAGATGCTGAAATTCCTCCTGTCAAAGGATCTGCTGCACCTCGTGGACTTTGCGCCGTCGTCGGTGGACAACGTGCCGGATACGTCAATGGTGGATATAGACGAGCTGTTGGGGACCTTGAAACAGTGTCCCAATTACCAGATTGACAAGCACCACACAAATTGCGGGCTGAGGATTCGAATTGATCCCATTCTAGACTATGTTAGGGCCATGGTAGGTGCGGGCGTGGTGGCAATTCCGCTGGCAGATTGGAAGCGAAGGAGGGCAGATGTTTCGTGGTTGAATGAGAAGGAGGGCTTGAGGAATGTCAGAGACGCGGAAGAGGGTTCCAATGCGTTTGCCTTTACGAGGGCCCTGGCGACCGATCAGAGGTTGAGATATGAGGGCGCTTTATATGCAGATGGGATGGCGAGGCGGCTGTTCACTGCGGATACATGGGATTGGACACCAGAGGCCTAATCTTGCGACAAGTCGTGGGAATTAGACGCTTCAAGGTTGCCAACTTTTTGGTATTAAGGACTTGCTCAACTTGGATAGAACCACTATATATACGTCTAATTATTCATCCCCTCTCCACCAGTGGTGGAATTGTGTATCATGTGTTTGGGATTGACTATGCAGGGGTAGTCTTCTCCGTCACGTTCGTGGACTTCACGACTTCGCTCTCCTGCGGGCTAGAACTTCCACTGACGCTGTCCTCCCGAGCAGCGGGGGCCTTGGCCTTCATGAATGGCCAGTGGCCCTTGGTTTCCTTGAATCGCATGACGATGAAACCAGCTATTACAAAGATCCAGTAGACATTGTAGGAAATGACCGAGCCATAGGTGGCGGAGTTTTGCCAGCCGAGAATGGCGTTGAAGACACCCCAGCCGCCGTCGCTGGTGGAAGTGGGTGAGCAGCACTTGGTGACAGTCAGCAATCTGTTGCATTTTTTGACATGCACGATTGGGGGCTTTGCGTAGTCAGCTACTTACATTCACGTGCCAAACACTCTTGTCGATATCGTATGAACCTGGACCATTGCCAGTTTCTGCAGCATCACCGCCAATGGCATTGTTCCACTTTTGTGCCTCGAGATGCCAAACGCCACGGGAAAAGAGACCGGCAGCGACGAGATAAAGGAGACAGGTTGAGGCAACAAGGAAAATTTGCAGCTTGGCAGTAGAACCACCCCTGAGCACACGTTAGAGCGAGTTTCAATACCATAGTTTCCGGGCATCCCTTACTTGTACAAAAGGTAACCGATAATGCCGCCAACAAGGAGTCCAACGACGACGGGCAAGGGAACGGCATATGCAGGAGCTGAGAAGGTGACACCAGCAACAAACACAACAGCCTCAATACCCTCGCGAAGAACGGTTATGAAGGGCAGAACAAACATGGAGTACTTCTCCAGCCAGTGGGAGAAGCAGCCCCTGGAGCCGGCTTTGATGGGTGATTCGATAGCCTTGGCGAGCTTGACGCGCCATTTTGCTTGCATTTTGCCGATTCGAAGAAGGGCAGCACCCATCACTGTAATGATGACTGCGGCAAAGAGACAAAAAGCACCCTCGTAGTAGTTCTCATTTTTGTCCCAGGAATTGGATCCAACGGTATAAAAGACACCAATCAGGGCAGCAGCAACAACCATGCAGAGGAAGAATCCCGCAGCAACACCAAGCCATACCTATCACACGAAATTAGGGCTTGAAGACGGGACGAAAGTGCGTCAAACATACCTGGCGGCGAAGTGCTTTGTATGTCCTTACATCCCGCTCAGGGCCATCGAGAGTCTGTTTGAGAAAAGCAAGCAATACAGACACAATGATGACCGTCTCCAGTGTCTCTCGAAAGACGACAAGAAAGATTGGCACTGAAAATACGTCCTTGGCCATGTTGAGGAATAGCCTTGTTGTGTTTGCCAGAAAGCGATCTTGCCCAACGAAAAGCTGCCTCTTGGGGGAGGGGGGAATCAGATAAAAGAAGGCTAGGAATTTGTCGGCAGATGGAAACCTCCCAAGCCGGAGCACCACGAATGTGACAGGTACAAGCTAGTAGTTGCAGGAATGCCAAGGATTGACGGTCGCAGGGCACTAGGCGAGAGCCGAGACAGCCAAGCGGCCAAGTGATTGCCAAGAGACCCAGCGATGGGCCAGCGATGGGCCAAAGATGGGGAATATTGTTTGGTCAAAGATTCGGATCAGATAACAACCATACAGCTGGTAAGTAACCTGAAATATGTCACATCAGTTGCCTGATTGATTAGACAAGAAGCGACTCGGCCACGATCGGCCCTGGTCCCAAGGCAGCCCCTCCAAGTTGTCAGGCCACGGACGGGGATAAATACGCCGTCGGTTGAGAAAATCTTGTTTTGCTGCTCCGTTTTTATCAGTTAGCGCGGCAGCCACACGGCAAAAGACTGCCGGCGAAATTGGGTCGAAATTGTTGGAAATATTGGACGCACCAAGGGGGGCCAAAATCTTGATAGTTGGCACACGAGATGGGAGGTACACAGGAGATCCATCCTTTTGGGCAACCCGAGCTGAGAGACGAGTGGCACATGTATAAATCTCTGTTGTCATAAAGAACGGCCCAATGTCTTCCGACGCATTGCTAATGGAGATGGGGGGGCTGGGTGGTTGTAGTCAATGTAACACAACAGACGCACCGAGGGACGTGCCAACAAGATCAATGATGCGAACGCAAAAAGTTTGGCGCGGTCTACATGCACAATTGGGAATGCACATGCCGCCTACCGCGCCAAAAGCGGGGATGAGAATGTGCAGGCATTTTCGATTCGCAGAATGTGTCTCGGGACCGCTTCGAATTGCCCCTCTAGGGGCGACAAAGTTCCCAACCTTGAACTGAAAATGACTCTCTGCCACATGGCCCCCCTTGCCATGTGCGCCAAGGTATCATCAGATAATCCCTTGCATGGGTCCAGAAAGCATCTGTTAAAGTGGTGATGCTCTTTAAAGGCTTTTGCTTCATCTTTGGTCTCCGTCCTGTCAATCTAGCAAGTCAATGCCTGAGTTTTCTACAGTTAGCCATGGCACCATTGATCCGCTTATCAGATGGGGTCGTTGACTTTCAGCTAAGGTTATCAATCAATCAATCACAATCAATCAGGCCATGGGCCAGGGATAATCGATTTTTTTTTTCGTCAGGTGAGGAACCAAGCAGCCCCTCCTCGGTTTGGCGTTGCAAAAGTTGCGCCACATCCAATCAAGGAGTCAAGAGAACGCCATCGGCGGGAGGATTCAACCCTCGACCCCTCATGCAATCCGAGCTCGCTTTTGGGGAGGTGTGGACAGATGGGCTTGAGCGTAGGATGATCGTGCTGCATTGACGTCGGTAGCCAAAGTTGGCTAGCTGATACTGTTCTGCATTGTCCGCTTGTCGAGATCGGACATCCACTGGGATCAAGACTATTGCATTTTCCAGCCCTGGCCCAGTCCAATATATCGGGGTGGTGGTCCAACAGAGGAGACAGGCCGGTTCGGCTTCGTATCTGGGAATCCCGGCTAATTTCTGCGGCCTGAATCAGTTGAGGAATGGGCGAGAAGTGGTCTTCTTATCCATGTGAAGGAGAATTCCGTTCGGAGTCAAAGTTGAGCAGACTTGACTACAAGCATATGACTGCACGGGGCGGTCGCTCTTTCCTTCCCACCTGTGCGCATTGGGCCAGCTTGTGAGCTTATTTCTGCAAGTGCTCCATTTCATGATTAGGAAGGTGCGACTGCGCTAAGTCTGTTGTCAAATACACCCAACACCGTGAGCCTCGCATGAGCAAAGTTCTCCGTGCTTGAGCACGTTTTCCCCCAGATTATCTTGAGCAACATCTTCAACTACCGAACGAGGTAAAACTCTGGATCTCGATGGCGGGTCTTGTGCGATTGACAGCCGCCTTGGCTGCATCACTGAGCTTGGCGTCAGCAGCGACCATCAACCACGATTTCAACGTGACCTGGGTTAGGGCCAACCCCGATGCAGCGTTTGAACGACCAGTTATTGGCATCAATGGAAAATGGCCGATTCCTAGAATTGAGTGCAATATCGGCGACCGGCTAATTATCAATGTCAATAACCAGCTGGGAAACCAGTCGACGTCGCTGCACTTTCACGGCCTGTTTCAGAATGGGACCAACAACATGGACGGCCCATCGGGCGTCACTCAGTGCTCAATCCCACCGGGCAACTCATTCACTTACAACTTTACCGTAAGTCGAGCAGTCGAGAAATCTTATCTTCACGTGTATGAACAAGCACACTGAAATTGAGTCCTAGGTCAACCAACCTGGCACGTATTGGTACCACTCTCACAATGATGGTCAATATCCTGACGGTCTCCGTGGCCCAGTCATTGTCCATGATCCCGAGTTCCCGTACAAGAAAGAAGTTGATGAGGAAATCGTCCTAACGCTTTCCGATTGGTACCATGACGAGATTTCAACACTCATCCCAAAATTCATGAGCAAGACAAACCCAACTGGAGCCGAGCCCGTTCCCAACGCTGCTCTCATGAACGACACTCAGAACTTAACCATTTCTGTCCAACCCGGCAAGACGTACATGTTCCGTGTCGTCAATATCGGTGCCTTTGCCGGCCAGTACCTCTGGTTTGAGGGCCACAAGATGCGAATTGTTGAGGTTGATGGCGTATACACCAAAGACGCTGAAGCTGAAATGATTTACGTCTCCGCCGCTCAGAGAGTGAGCTTCCTTCTGACAACCAAGAACGAAACATCTGCAAATTTTCCCATAGTCGCAAGTATGGACACGGTAGGTTCGCATCCTACCTTGTAATAAGACAGCGTGACGGCAACTAACTGGAATCGCATAGACTCTGTTTGATGTACTCCCCCCTGAGCTCAACTACAACTCCACTGGCTGGCTCAGCTACGACAAATCCAAAGACTATCCAGCCGCTGCTCTCGTAGACGAGCTAAACCCCTTCGATGACATGACGCTCGAAGCCTACGATGGCATGGAACTCCTCCCAGAGCCCGACCGAACCGTGGAGCTTAATGTCATCATGGACAACCTCGGTGATGGTGCCAACTACGCCTTCTTCAACAACATCACCTATACGTTCCCCAAGGTCCCCACGCTCTACACAGCCCTCAGTGCCGGCGAAATGGCCAACGACCCCAGGGTATACGGCGAATACACGCATCCGTTTGTCCTGAAGAAGAATGAGATTGTCCAGATCGTCGTCAACAACCTCGACAGCGGTCGTCATCCGTTCCATCTCCACGGCCACAACTTCCAAGCCATCTACCGCTCAAACGAGTCTGCAGGTACTTTTGCAGATGAAGGTGGAGAGACGGACAAGACGTTCCCCAGGGTGCCCATGCGCCGAGACACAATGGTCATTTGGCCCGAAGGCAACATGGTCCTGCGATTCAAAGCCGACAACCCAGGTGTGTTCGATCCCCATAACCCACCAAAGCTCATACATGTTAACCAAACGAGTAGGAGTCTGGTTGTTCCACTGCCACATCGAATGGCACGTCGTTTCCGGCCTCATCGCAACGTTTGTGGAAGCGCCCACCGAGCTGCAAAAGACGCTCTCCATCCCGCCCACTCACCTCCAGGCGTGCCAAAAGGCCAATGTTGCCACTGAGGGCAACGCGGCAGCCAACACAAGGGACCTCCTCGACCTCAGCGGCCAGAGTGAGCCCCCTGCTCCCCTCCCAGCTGGGTAAGCTTCTCCATCACAATCCCTCGACACACCCTGCCATCTCATATATATGCATGGTCACTAACAACCCCAGATTCACATCCCGAGGCATCGTAGCCCTAGTATTCAGCTGCGTAACCGGCCTCCTTGGTGTCGCCGTCGTAGCCTGGTACGGCTTCTCGCAGGCCGTCGAAGAAGCCCCCAGGGCTGTAACCAGCATCATCCGCAACGCAGACATATCCGAGTCCGACAATAGCCAGATTGTATCCTCCAGTGCCAATGCCGGCAGAACTACTACCTAGCATCATCTAGCATGAACAGGACATTTCAGGATAAGGAAACGATGTACGTAATGGAGGTTGGATTGATTGATTTTTAGCACTCATATTGCAATATATCCATATGAAGCCTTTCGTTGAAACCCCCCATCCTCCCCTTTCATTAGTGCTTATGCCAGAGGCGATAAAAATACTTCCCATGGAAAAGAAAAAGGCTAAAGTTGGGCAGCGGCCCCAAAAGAAGTAAATAGTAGCAAGCCATTCCCCCTTATGAAGAAGCAAACAATAGCGAAAGACTCTCCCTGTAATTAAGATAAATAGGACCAATAGCCATTGTTTTCCGTACAAAGCCCCAATATTGATCTGCCCAAGAAATAGATCCGACGTAAAGATACAAAATATGTGCCTTATAGGGACCCTCGGAACATATTGCCTTGTGTTTAGACTAAATCCACCCAAAGCCGTGGAGTCTGCATATGCCATTGCATTATACCACGATCCATCAACCCTCCAAGTTTCCAGACGCCAATTCATGCAGTTAAAAAAAGTTGGTGGGACGCGCTCTGTCGTGCCACCGCAGCGAAAGTCAAGTGTTGCGCACGATTCCTGCCTTCAAAACAGGCATCTCTGCGCCACCAGGGAAGAGAAAGTGTAGATGTCCTCAGGTGCCTCCATGTCTATGGAACCTAGACCAACCACATACCACCCCGCCAAGACCAAACGAGGTCCGCACACGGCTCATCTGTGTCGTAGGATTCTTAGTCGTCGTAGACGCCTGCACCGTGTCAAGATCGTCACGTCTGCAGCTAAACTATACACGTTTGGCCTTATTCTTGCGGGGGAGGCCCTTCTCCTTGCGCATTTTGATATCAACATCAGCAAGCCACTTGCTTGCGTTGTATAACTGGACTCCGTTGATAGCCTGCTTAATAACCATGAAAGGCAAGCTGATACCAGCAATAGCCCAAGGAATAAGAGAGTCCATCTTGTTGGCACGGGCAATTTCTAGCGCAGAGGCGCTAAAGGGGTCGGGGAACATCTGTCGGAGCAGCGAGGTGTTAACTGGAGCACCGGGGTTGACGAAACCACCACTCGTCTCTTCGACGCTCTTGATCAGGTGGGGAGACAGCCAAGGAGACGAAAAGGCCAGAAGGTAAAGACCGATGAAGAAGAGCTCATTGAGAGCGCACAGAGTAAACAAGACATTCTGCGGAACATATTCTTAGCCCATGCTCTCAATATCACGGTCCACGATATTGTTTTTGCCTACCTTGTTGGTGTAGTACAAGTTAAGGAGCCAGTTCTGACTCTTATCAATGTTCTTGTGGCTCGAGTCGGAGCCGCCGACGACGAGGGTGGCATACATGTGCATGTAATGGCTAGAGAAGTCGAGCGCAATCAGGCCCTGAAACAGAATAGCCCATCTGGGGAAGGCAGAAGACAGAAAGACGAGCAGACATGAGGTTGTGCAGCGATCAGTAACCATGTCAAGGACGGCACCGAAGCGAGTAGACTGTTCGAAAATGCGGGCAGCATAGCCATCGAATGCATCCAACAGGCAGGAGATGCTATAGAGGACCGAGCAGGTTCGCGGGTGGACGGGCATGTAGTATAGGGAGGCGATGGCGAGGACGATACGGATGTAGCCTAGAGATGCGCGAGCGTTAGCAATCGCCCAAGAATGCAAGAACAAGGCATCGTGGAGCTGCGCACCGATAATATTGGGCCAGAACAGAAAGATATTCTCATCTTCCTCGATGTCCGTGGCTTCCGGAGTGTGGTGAGCAGAGCCATTGCCATTCATGATGATGGGCTTCTGATCGTCATCGGATGAGGCTGCAGCTGCAGCAGCTTCGCGCAGCTTGGCAGATTTCCTTCGGGTCTGACGGGTAGACATTTTTGCGGTGCAATTGTTGCAAATTGCAAAAGAAAGAGAATGCTTTGCTAGGGGCGTCAATAGGGATGTCGAGAAGACCGTACGATGGCAACTGACATGATGCGACGGCAGAGGTGTCCGCGTGGCACGGTTTTATTCTCGTTTCGAGGTCGACCGGGAGAGCTGGGGATGCGCGACCGAAGGGGCCGACAGGGTCCTGGGGGTGACGACGCAGGCAGGACAGCAAAGGAAAAAGTCGAGCTTCCGCCAAAGGAGGAAGACGAAGAAAAAGAGACGGTATACTTTGGAAATGATGCTTGAAAGATCCGAGTTCAGGACAAAAAACGGCACCGGTAGTCGGCAGGAAGGAGCGGATGAGAAGGAAGAAAAGCCAAGAAGCCAAAGTGCGATAAGGAGAGGAGAGGCGTGGTGGTCGGAGGCAATTTACAAGTGGGTTCAGGATTGAATTGTCCAAGGCCCCGAGGAAACCTGGTGATGACGGCAGCTGCCGCCAAACTTTCCAGCCAGTCCCAACTAAACCAGTCTGAACAAGGCTGTTGGTCTCAGTCTTGAAAAATCTCCAAGTGCTCCTTGGCCCAAGGTGCCACAAGCAGGGCCCACTTGAGCAGGCGCGGAGCCTCTTGGGTTTAGCCCGAACTAGACTGGGCACGCTTGTTGACTTCTGTTGTTAGTACATTTGCTGTGCCAGATGTCTGCAGCCTCCTCAGTCCATTAGCACCTCGAAACCAACGACTACTCCCGGGTATTTCCAGCGTCACATCTTCTGTGCTCCAGGACGAGTAAGATATTTTTTTTCGAGCTGCCTATTGTTACAATCAACAGCCCGTATCTCAATTGTGACGTTTTTTTTTTTTTTTTTGGTATGTACTCCCAGAGGCTCTCTTCAACCTCTCCTCCCCTTATCAGCATCCACGCACTTTGCACGTTCAGTTTTCACGCGCGTGCCGAGGTCTGTTAGGAGACGCATCTCACCACCATGGCCGTCTTGATTGGCCATTCGCAAGCTTGGCCGTGGGACCCTTAATGCGCAGCTCAAACTGTTCCAGGTTAAACTGGTCATCATTGTCATTCTCCTATGACAGGCTTGGGGCGGCAACAAGGGTGAGGTGTCTATCTCCGCCTCTAGTCAGCGGCTAACCACTTCTCTCCGCAGTGGCCCGTCGATAAAGGTGCGTGATATTTTAGTCCGACGTATCCAGCATCGCAACGCAGGATGAGATGCTATTGACGTTGGTCCATACTCGGGGTAGGCTCGCATGCAGATACCGATAAGGACAAGCAGATAAGGGCTTAAGCTCGGCCCGGAATTTTAACAACAGAAAAACACCTTCGGGGGGACGCGGCTCATTTGACTTCGGCATGTAGAAGAGCATATTGCAAACATCTGCCACTCCCCTTGTCCCCAGAAAGGTCGCTGTGGAGCAATTACGCCATAGAATGGATGCCGTGATGTTGACTACATCTCCTTTGGTCAGACATATGGGTGTGTTTTCTGTCTACCAATGCGACTTACTTTGCGGGCAATTCGGGGCCCTCGCCGAGGCGGCTCAGACAAGGGTCATGCCAGTTAGTTAATGCCTGACTTGAACTGGTCCCGACATGCTGTGATGTGTCATGGTGGCCAGGGATGGCGGTTGACCATCATGTAAATAAGAATGTGAATTTGGCCCTGGTTTTCGAAGCAACTAGTTTCTAACCAGCGCCGCTTCTGCCCTCAGCAAACAGTCGCGCCGGCACAGTGTTGGGTTTGGGCCGAAGCTTGATTGTTTAGCTAGGAAGCTAAAATTATATGCTTAAAGTACATTTAGTTGGCGGTGTTCTGCTGTGTATTAAAATATTCCTAAAAAACTACCCCAGGCTTTGGGAAGATGTTTGCAGATACAGTCTCCTGGATCAGCGGACTTGCAGCTAGCCCATAACACAGTCAACTTGACAGGGTATAGATAGACGGCCGAAAGGTTCCTCCTGTACTTGCAGCACCATTTCATAAGAAGCCAGAAATCCTACGGTCGCTACAGGTCATATAGAGTTTCCAGTGTGTCTCGCGAGGCACTTGCATAATGAACACAAGGACTGAAGTACTCCGTATCAACGCTAGACAATATTTTAGGAAGTGAAACGGGGATGCCAGGAACAAACGAAAATATTCTCAAGTAAACGGCAAGGAATGACAAGCGTCACTGGTGTAAAAACTGCATGTCAGTTGAGGCTGGAGCGACGCAAAATGCTCCATAATTCGCAGACAAATCCTCGGACGATTGTTGCGGTCAACTCGCAAGACCCCAATCAGCCACCATCAAGTCCTGGTTTCTTGCGGACGGAAATTTAGGTTCTATGAAACTCGCCGTAACACTTCCCTTACTACTTTGACTTGCATAATAGCACAGTTCGGGATATCCATCTTTGCTGCATTTGTCGCATTTAACTAGACCTAATCCTTGCTCTCTTCTTTCGCTGGTGCAGCGCCTTACATCAGTGGAAAAGGGCAGCCCGCTCGGGTGACCAGCCTGCCGCCGCACACACGGCGCGCTGCAATTATACCATTTGACCCTTCGATATACTATAAATTCTATAATGTCAGTATTTCTACCTACAAAATAGTCTTTGATTGAATTAGCTTTATATTTCCAAGTAAAAGGGCTAGTGATCTTCCCACCGATTTTATTTTTAATATAAAAATCCCTGCACTGGATGGCCGACGCGTCGACTTGGCAACGCGTCAATCGCGTCAACCTTTGCGTGTTAGTGAACTTCTTCGTTTGACGACTGGCTGCTCCTTCCCTCTGCACATCTGGGTCTTGTTTTCCCTGCAAGCAGACAATCATGATATCAGACCAAGAATCTGCTGCGGCGATGGTGCCTGCGGCAGAAAACAACTCGGCACGACCCAGCGCTGTCGTCGAGACTCCCGAGGGCAACAATCTGGGCGTTGACGGCTACGACGTCGGGCTCATGGACGACCTTCTCAGCGCTCTATCAAGCATCAAGACCCCAGGATCCTTTGCATCGTTCGGTGTCCTGCCTCAACCGCCGCCTGCCGGCCTGTTCGTCGACAACGTAGGCGACATTACCATGCCCCTGAGCGAGGTGCAAGCCCGCCAGCTGATCGCAAAGGCTCGCCAGGCGCCATACGGCAAGGGGAGCGCCACCATCGTCGACACTGCGGTTCGAAAGACGTGGGAGTTGGACTCAGGGCAGTTCAGGTTCCAAAGCCCACATTGGCCGGGCTTCATGCGGCATTTGTGTGCCCAAGTCGCCTTAAATCTAGGCATTAATGCCCCCATCGCGGCCCAGATTTACAAAATGCTCATCTACGAGAAGGGTGCCATGTTCAAGGCACATACCGAGTACGTTCTTCTAGGATCTCGATAGCTATGGTCGCCGTCAGACTGACTGGACATACTACGCAAGCACCGAGAAGATTCCTGGCATGTTCGGCACCCTCGTCGTTTGCCTACCGTCAGCCCACCAAGGCGGAGAGGTAGTTCTCAAGCACTGCGGCCAGAAAAAGGTTTTCAAGACATCTGAGGCCCCTCAGTCCTTCGCCTCGTGGTACTCGGACGTGTCGCACGAGGTGCTGCCCGTCACCTCGGGCTTCCGATGGGTTCTGACTTACAACCTCGCTCTTCACTTGACTGGGCCTGGTCCGTCGGCAGGCTTACAGCAGTTTGAGACGGGAGCGCTCCGTCGCACTCTCAAACGGTGGCTCAGCGAGCCCAAAGAGTCGCGCGAGACCAACTGCGTGTACCACGTGCTCGACCACGACTACACTGAAGCCAATATTTCGCTAAAGGCGCTGAAGACGCGAGATTTGGCGCAGGTCCATGCCCTGAAGGAGATATCCGGGGAGTTGGCGGTTGATGTGTTCCTCGCACTACTAGAAAAGAAGGAGATGGGAATGTGCGAGTACGACCCCGACGAAGACAGGTACGACGGATATAGGAGATATAATCGTTCTTACTACAACGACTACAACGATGATGAATCCAGCCATCACTATATTGAGGAAGTTCTTGACACGAGCTATGCAGTGAAGACTCTTGTCGACTTGGAGGGCCATGTGGTGACGACGCGTTTGCGCCTCGATGAACAAGACATCCTCCAAGAAGACTGCTTCGAGGACCTTGAAGAAGCGAAAGAGGAGTACGAAGGGTATATGGGAAACTCGGTGTGTCTCTATTGGCTGCTCAATCCACCCTAGTTGCAGGATTGCTGGTAACAGCTGGACGTATTAAGACGATATTTTCTTTCTCGGGGCCCAACGGCGACGCACTGGTATCGAGTAACGGTATGTCACCTCTTATTCTTCATATTTGTCATCTCTAGTCACCACTCACTCAACAATTTAGGCCGCTGTCATCGTTCCCCGTGATTCGCTCCTGTCCTTCTTTGATACCTACGATGAGGATAGTTGCTGCCCATCCCATCACAATTTCAAGACACAGATCCGGTATTTGGCCCGAGCATGTTTGCAACCACAGCACCCCCCAGTCTTTCGTCAATGCGCTGGTAATGTTATCCAAGCAGGCGTGGAACATCCGCCGCAAGACCATCGGAGGGTTTGGCGCACAGGAACCGTGGATCGATGGGGACGGCATACGGGACGTTCTTACGGCTGCCATCCAGCACGGAAAATATAACTTCTTGCAAGAGGCTGCTGGCCATCACGAAGGCCTTCTGCCGCCAGATTTCTTTGTCTGGGTGCGGCAGTGGTTGCTTACTGGCGATAGCAATACTAATGAACGGTTTAATGTTATTCAAAGCGGGTATGCTTGCTAGATCATGTGGCCCTTTCGAGAGCTAACTATAGTAGGATATCTTCTGCCATTTCCTCCTATCCTTACTTCGCCGATCAGTTTACCGCCATCACGAAATTGGTGCCCATGTCAAACGACGCTTTGACTCCTGACACCGCTGCTACTCCTGATTATATTCTAGACTGGGCTCGCGGAAAACTCCGCTCTTGCATGGATGCCTGCGCTTCCGAGTCTCTGGGCCGCGAAGATGGGCCTGCCATGGTGGATCTTGCCTTGTTTTTCAATGATCCCCCGACCTTTATGTCGCAAATGTGCGTTGCACCAGCTTCATTGGTTCCTGCCTGCTATTTGTATAACGCTAACTATTTTCTCAGCATTTTGCCCAGGATCGATCAAAGACATGATGCCGCGGCCTTCTTTCTTGCATTCCTGGCCCGGCTTCGACAGCAAAGCAAAAATGGAATCTTGCCAATGGGAAATGCTATCCAGTTTTACCAGGCCAAGGCCAGATACTTCATCACTTTGGCAGATTTCACACAAATGCGTGGCGACGCTGGAGGCCAGGCGATTCCAACCAAGAAAACACCACACAATTGTGAACAAGCCCAAAAATTGGACCGCCGAACAGCCATCAGTTATGAAGTGCTGGCCGATTTCTTCTCAGCCATCATCCAGTCAAGCACAGAAGCAGACGACCTCGTAACGCTATTCGTTTCCAAACTCGTCGTCAAGGCTCAACAGCTCCCAGCACTTGAATTCCACGCCTTGTGGCTTCCCTTCCTACGCCGTCTTATACCCATTCTTGTCTCCAACACTATACCTCTGGACAACCCATATTGTCAACAGCTCTTTTCGGCCCTTCTACACGCGTACGTCAATAAGTACGTAGGGCACAAGCCCACCGAGAAGACAAGCCTGATACGGCCCGGTGTACGCTGCCAATGCTCCGACTGTCAGTGGCTGAACAGGTTTCTTGCTGGCACAGAAAGAGTCGGCCGCTTTTCCGTAAATAAAAAACGACGTATGCACTTGCACCAGCAGCTCGACTCCGGGGGAGTAGACTGTACCCATGAAACGTGGCGGTCGGGTTCACCCCAAACTCTAGTGGTAACCAAGACGTTCCGACACAATGAGAAGAGGCTTCTGGACTGGAAATCGCGGTTGATGTTGGCGAAGGAACAGATTCGAAAGTTCGAGCCGCTCCACCTCTCGCTACTTCTTGGACCGAACTACCTAACTATTGTCAATATGGAGCATCTCTCCGCGGCGCCGGAGCGGGCTCAGGGTCAATCGCCGGCAGTGGTTTCAGGCTCCTCACGGGCGGCAGACCAACCTCGTGGGCCATTGCAGGCAATTAGCTCCACGAGATTGCGCCAGTCACCCGTTGCTGGAGTGAAGAGGAAGTTGCCTCCCACAGAGATTGACATTATTGATTTGACTGGAGAGTAGGGTGGCGGCGCAGAACGGCATGGTTTAATAATACCGACTCGTGTAGAATAAAAAACCCTCGCCAGCTCTTGTTCTTGTTCTTCTTTCTCTTGCCTCCTCTTTATCGCAGCATCCCGCCCCGTGATGGAGTTTGCGCCTGCGTACGGAGTAATGTTCTCCCTTTGTTGGCATTGCGGGTTTGTATACTGGACCTGATGCCCAGCTGCTGGATACCATTGGGATGGGCAATTAGTAACACGACATGTTTGATAACTCTCTTACATATGAATACCTTGCCTGCATTGAGTTCGGCAAACTTGGGGATTTAAATAAGTGTGGCGCTGTGCAAGCAATTAAACAGTTAATGTTACCTGATAAGGGGGCCCTCACAGAAGTACGGGGTATATCACACAAAATATGTACGGAGTACAGGCCTGTTTTTTTAATTTTTTGTGTGACAGTTGAAATTACGGTCAAGCGAAAGGAATGTATGTATTGACCTAACCCCGCTCCTTTCCACATTACACACCATATGTATATTTTATAAGAGGATTAGTACTCTTTACTAGGGTTTATATTCCTTTTTATTCTCCTTGTATCGCCTTATCAGCCCGGGCGGGCTCCTTGATTTCTCTCGGAAGAAAATACAGGGTCCACTTTAACAGCTGTTAGTGAATAACCTGCCAGCTGGCCCACTTACTGATGTTATACATGGCTAAACTTTCAGGGTCTGAATTGTATGTAGGGTTCAACCACTGACAGCCAGCTTGGTCTGAAGATTTCTGTCAGGCCATTTCATCTATGCACCCATCGGAAAAACTCGAAAGCCAGCAATAGAACGACACGGCCCAAATCATCTCGACGTCGTGATTACCACACCGCAATGGAACTCCCAGACTGGTACTATCGAGTGTCGGTCACCTGCGACCTAGAGGACCGGGAGGTTAGAGGAAGTGACTTTGACGAGGACATCTCAGAACTGGGAGAGGGTGAGGGCGACAGCGAAGGTAGTGGCTCAGACGCTGCATGCGAAGGTGACGGTGAGGATGGATGCGAATGCGGCAGTGAGGATGAATGCGAATGCGACTCCTGGGAGGATGACGACGAGGAATCGGAACTTTCATATACAGGAAGCGATGCCTATAACTACTATGACTTAAAGCGCCAACGCATAGCCCGGAAGATACGCTTACTAGACGAAGAGGAACAAGTGCCGGAAAACCCAATAGTCTACCCAGCCTATGAGGCTATTCTAAAGGCCCAGAACGAGCGAGGCTGCCCTGAGAATGAAGACCGGGCGGAAGAGGCTCGTGGCGAACAGGAAGTCTACGCAGCCTATGAGGCTATGCTGGAAGCCCAGGAAAGGGGAGACTGCCCTAAGCTAAAACCCATCTTTAACCAGATGTTTACGCTATATTCCGTCGATTTTCACGACTATTGTTCCCATGAGTGGTTCTTCAGGACGCCATACGTCGAGTTCAGTGCTCTCTGCTGGGACCCGGACGATGTAATAGATCCAGAGGAGACCATGGCTTATGGCCACATATACTTGGATTCTGATTCTGTCAGCGAATTTGCAGCCTTTTGGCCTCCAAGAAGGGCTGGCCAGTTAATGATACCATTATCTAATGGACCGGAGGAATGCAACCCCATCATTCAATTCATTAGTGATGAATACTTGATCATGACCGTTAGAACTGATTTGGACATCGTCGCAAATCGCATTCGCATTCGCAACCCCGAGGCCACAAATATACCTGATGTCTTTCACTTTGTGGGCATTAGGGACGGCCAATACGACAAATGTGACTCTGACGCATATGAATTTGACTCATAGGGGCGAACAAGCTGCAAGCGGGAAGAAATGGAGAAAAGCCGGTTTTGATTGAATGAACGAATTATTTTCCGTCTGGAGAGAGGAAAGCCGGTCTAAGGGATCTGCACGCTTCCTGTCACCCCGTGACTCCTGTTCTCGATGTTTGAAAGCACCCCGAGATATTCGCATAGTGGCGTCAACTGCCGCCGATTTTAGCGGTTACAACCGTGGCATTTGGCTTCATTACACAGACGGCAGCTGGGACCTCTCCGATCTCAAACGAACCACAGTTTCCCGCTCGACGCCATCGGAAAGTTCCACCGCACACCCTCTTCGGCAAAGCTCTTCCGGAGACACCCATCTTGATTGAGCTCCACGACGGACTGTTTTCGGCAGTAGCCCTTCCAAAAACGTTGGGTATACTCGGCCATCATATGTCTAGCACGCGGTGGCTGGACTGGTCGTTGATGCCTTTGCGCAAAGCCTCTACGAGATTATGGCTGCTGATGCCGGCAAAACCTGCCAAGAGCAATCTTTCAAAATGACGTTTCCGCCTAGGCTTTGGATAAGCACTTAATTTTCCTGAGAAAAGATGGTTGAAAACATTTCAAGAATATTTTAGTTCTTTCCTTATATTATTTGCTGAAAATATATAAAGTCAAGTCGGTACAATACTCAAAACCTAGTTGTGGCGCTGATGCCTTGTGCGCAATTTTCATCTCTCTCACAGCTTACTCGTCTCGACGACAGTCCTTGGTGTCTAAACATGTAACTTGGACGAATGGCACTGCGAATCTTGCACAATTTTATTGTTCGTGGTTGCCCTCCATGCTCTTCGGCAATCGCGGAGGAGAAATGTCGCAAAACTGCAGCTGAAGGGACGAGGCGGAAAGGCGTCAAACTTTGCCCCCTCAAATGGTTTAACCGCCCAAGCCTCGTGAACACGATAGAGTTTTGCGGCTGAATAACTCTTATCGACTATTGTATTTTGCAGAATCATGTTCTACGTATGCTCAAGCATGGCTGCTCCCTCGGAAATGTCTCGCAAGCGGTGTCACATTATCGTGAAAAAACAGAGGCGACCTGGCGCCACTGACGCTGCGGGGACGCATACAATACAGCAGGACATGGAATATCATGGTTGACCACAGAGCGTAACCTGGATAGAGGCAAAAGTTGCGCTTTGAGCCCGACCTTTGTCCTGTAGCACCTACATCACCGGTTGCCTGCGTAGCAAATCTCATGGAAAGGGAATAGCATTCCTTGGTGCACATTTGAAACAATCAATGTCACCATTCAGGTAGTGTTACTATCTGCGACACTTACTTCTTACGTGTTGTTCATTATACCTTTTGCAAATACGTCGTTATTCCACATCGAGTCTCTCACTACACCCAATGCCTCTGGCTTAGACCGACCACTGCGGTCGGTCTCATCCCTGCTGTCTTTGCTGCCGCAAGCTCATCCTTCACCACAACCTGGGTTGAGCAGTCCCTGTGACTCAAACTCGGCCGAAGGAGAGTCAGTGAACCCCTGACGGTGGGAGAGACGCACAGTGAGGGATGCTGGGGAGAAACGAGTGATGTTCAGCAAGGCTTCGAGTGCGGGTCATAATGAAGTAATATATAACGTAGTAGCAACGGAAACAAGGTTATGTGTAAGTTGGAAGCATTTTGTACGTGTTATTACCGTAGCGCTCAAATTATATTTATTCCAACATGAGCAACTTGGAAAGAAATGGAGATGAGTCGTTGGAGGATTATTGTCAAATTATGCTTTTCCTGTTGTGCAGCAGCTGTGGCGAGCTTATGCTCTCGCATTAGTACAGTGGCAAGAGCTATTTTCAGGTTTATTTCTTCTCATAACAAAGCCTACAAGCCCCTGAATGGCCACCTTAGTCATGTCTTACGCAGCAAGAAGACTAAGCAAAAGGCCAAGGCAAGGACTTGGCTGCGTGACAATCAACAATGGTGCCGGTAGTCAGCACCACTTCATTTTGCTAAAGAAGCCTTGGATGATGCTAGTGAATCTATCCAGAGGTAATTCTATGAGAAAATGGAACATGCGGTGAACGAGGGGCGCTGTCGGGTAAGACTGTCTCTGTTGGTTGAGCAAGCAGACTTGACGTACTTGCTAGATGGTATAAAATCATTCATATTAGTAGTTTAAGAGGCTGGCTAGCGATCTGATGAGGCCAGATGGCTGGGAAGTAGTCTAAACTCAAGATGAGTGGCATGACTCTTCTGAAGAATAGAAAGAGACAACGTGATCCCACTGCCCAGGAGTACCCAAGGCGACAAGCTCGTCATGGAGTGCTCTGCGCATTTGTCTAATCCGCCCGCTCATCTCTCGGAGATCCAAGAGCCATTGACGTTCGGCAGAGCAATGCAGTGCGCCAATCTTTTCTCCGTAGAGACCCATGTTCTTTGAGAAGGACTGAGAAACAGCTAGTTCGAGTGTGGTAGAAACCATAGGCGCAGCTGTTCCCTTCATGTATATGTAATAGTCACTCGTCCCTAACTTTCTTTGAAAAACTAAAGACCTTTGATATCCTATAAAATCCATCTTTTGTATTGAGTCATTACGCTCTAAGCCCTTGTATCAGGCCCTTGTCACAGACGAGGTAAGAACGCTTGCTGCGGATATAATAAGGGGAGGGTGTGCAACTTTTGATCCTGTGAGCCCCTCGAGCTACTAAGCATCCGGCATACGAAAGATCCCACGCCCGGAGAGGTCCGTATAGGTATTTTGAGGCCATATGTCCGCAAAACTAGAAAGAAAGATGTTGAACTATGGATACATAGCTAGATGGACATTGACGTTTTGACCCCGAGGGTGGTGAAAGCGAAAAGAGAATTCCCTCACTTCTACCGTCAGTGTTGTCCGCTTCTCGTCCGCTTTTTTGGAAAAAGAGACTTTCAATGTGTATCTCTGTCTGTCCCTATGCTCATCTAAGAGGGCTATTTGTCTATAAAAGATGTGGGAATTTCGTTTGCGAGACAAGCTCGAGAACCACGGCTTGTTTATTAGCCGTACCCCCTTGCCGAACAAGTTGCATACTAACGCTGTAGGAAACCAAACCTCTTTTGTGACAAGGGCTTGATATCAAGGGCTTGGAACGAAGGGGTTCCATTCAGAGATAATCAAGTAGGGTGTTAAAGGTTCTTGGTTTTCTAGGTGGGAGGGAGGGAGGGAACAGTAACTATTATATATATATATATATATTAAGAGAACGGTATACTTAGGGCTCTTACCGGGGCAAGTATTTAATCTTAGTATTACAATTGCCGATTCTAGGATAGAAGTTCATGTGAAAACCACCTATATTACTACATAACTCGCCCCGTCCATCTCCTCATTCTGATTTCGGCGGCCACTTCACGCGCCGCTCCGCCCTGACATATAAATTATTCGGCCGAATCAACTGAAAGTACGGGTCGTACTCGACCGGACCATCCTGCGCCAGCGAAAACTTGTACCGGTAAACCAGTTTCGGCAAAAAGACCTTAATCTCCTGCAGGGCAAAGTTGAAGCCCACGCACATGCGAGGCCCAGCGGCAAACGGCACGTACGAGCCCGCCGGCCGGTTCTTGACCTTGTCCGTGTCCCAGCGGTCCGGATCAAACCGCGTCGGGTTATCCCACAGGCTGTCGTTGTTGTGGATGTGGTGCAGGGCGGGAATCACCACCGAGTCCCTGGGCAGCTTGTAGCCGCCAGGCAGGATCATGTCCACCTTGGACGTGCGGCCAGGCTGGTACGAGGGGTTGTGCCGCCTTTGCGTCTCCTTGATGAACTTGTCGAGGAAGCCGAGCTTGTTGGTCAGGTCGGCTGTCACTTGGGTGTCGTGGTCCCAGCCGTTGTCGACCAGCTCCTGCAGCAGGCGCTCCTGGTTTCCGGGATACCGCACCAGGCTGTATATCAGCCAGGAGAGCAGCGAGGATGTGGTGGTGAAGCCGGCGCCCGTCGTCACGAGGAGCGCAGAGACGAACTGCGTGGGCGGCAGCTTCTTGCCGTTGTTGTCTGTTGCTCGCAGCAAGTAATCTGCCGTCATGTGTTAGCCGCTGTGTTTATGGAACGAGAAGTCAGCAGCTACTGTCTACTTGCGTACCGACAACATTTTCTGCTTCGAGGGCAGCGTCTTGAAGGTCCAGATCAACTTGGCCCTTGGACGCCTTGGCCATGGAGTCTATAATCATCTCCTCTATTCTGGCCGTGCTCTGCCGCAGTCGTTTGGGATCGCCAAATGGCATGTGGGCATACCATGAGCCCATGCTCGTAATGCGTTTGTTTAGTTCCAGGTTGAGGGCAATCTGGTGCACCATTTCGTGCAAGGGGGCATCCACGCCGGTGAAGTGTTGAAAGTCCATGCCCATAACAAGCTTCCCTACTGCCTGGGAACCGAGTTTTAGCATGTACTGGTATACGTTCCAAGCTTCACCGCTCTCGTCGAGCTCGTCAAAAACTCCAAACGCCTGTTCGACGGTGCTTTGCATCGTAGGCGCATAGTGGCGCACTGCCTTGGGCCCGAGGGCCGGAGGCAGAAACTTGTGCGCAAGCCGCCACTGCTCCGTGTCTGTATCTGACAAAAAGACACCTGCTTCGACTGACTTGATGGGGTGTAGGGGATGTCCCGGAACAATTCGCTTGCTAAAGAAGTCGCTTTCTTGGAAGAAGATTTGCGACAGCTTGGGGTCGTTTGTTTGGTAGACCTTACTACCCATATTATTGGTAACAATCAAGGGACCGTACTTTTGGAAAAGACGCTGATGGTTTCCCAGATGGTCTGGGTACACCTCGAAGTAGTTGCCAAAGTACGGAAGACCTGCTGGGCCAGGGACTTGCCGAACGCCCTGGCCGTCGATGGTGATGACAACTGGGTCATCCGCGTCTTTGACGTCTGAGACTGAACTTAGACTCTGATTATTAGAGACAAATCCAACGCCTGAAGACGAGTTAGAAAGCGGTTTGAATTATGCGTCTTCTTTTTCAATTCTTGCCTTGGTGATCAACTATGTTGAAGTGCGCGGCTACAAGGTGCTGGAGGTCGTCGACATCTGCCACCTCTGCCAAATCAATATCGATGGCAGACGATGGGCTTTCACCGAGAAGATGAAATTGTTTTGAGCTCATGATCGCTTGCCAGTGTTGGATATGGATGATTTCAAGTCAGGACTTGGTGTCTGTAAAAGACGTTGGGCCAACGGGTTTTTGGGCTTATATCATATATGTATCCAACCATGCATCCACGGATCCATCCAAATCATACATACCTAGGTAGATAGTCTCGACTCCCATTACGCTCAACCCCTGGCGCACCGGACAAGTGGCGACTGTTGATAAAATGGAACAACGGCGCATACCGAGGCTGATCCATTCTTGCGTGCTCCCCTGCAGAGCCTCCCTGTTTCACGTCCCGAATCATCACCAGACCCCCATCACTGGGCCATCGGCTTCTCCTGTTGTCTTGGTGCCGCGACTCGAGACCCAAAAGACTCGATTCGTCGACGGACCTCCATGGAAGATGGAAGCAGGATCCGCCTCGGCACTTCCAGGTGGGCCAAATCAGGGCTCAGCCGCGTCCAACCATAATGTCTTTATTCTTATTAGCTTCCCGATGTATTAAGGCTAAGGGCCGGTGAATGTGTAAGGCGGCTGCATGCCGGCGGCTTGCCTCTCCGGTCCGGCCCCTGCAGCCGTCATCGCGAGAAAATTCGAATTCGACCCCCAGTCCGTTGGCTTTGCCCGAGAAGCAGTCAACGTACATGATACTACATATGCAGTAGTACGTACATGTGGATGTGACGTACTGCCTGACATAACCAATGCAACGTCGGACGCAGCCGCAGGGATCGGTGAGTCCGGCCGACCAACTTTTACCTGCAGGAATGCAGTAAACTGCCTCGGTATCCATATCCATGATCCGCATAATCCGCGGACGCCATGGACATTAATACCCGCCATCGTAGCCTCGGTATTCTTGCTACTGTGGAACGGGATGCATGGCCGCCTTTACATATAAGCTCCACCTTGATGTCTTGTCAAGATAAAGAGTCAAGACAACGGATCTCTTTGCGAAACACATAGTCTTGCCAGTCACGCGGAAAACACCTCTCCTTCATACGCCATGGAGATTGAAGCCGCAACAGTTGCGCAGCACAACAAGCCGGAGGACTGCTGGATTACTGTTCACGGAAAAGGTTGGATTTGAAAAAGGCCATCAACTCTTCCTAGTTGCTAACACTTTGCCGCAGTTTACGACGTAACAAAATATTTGCAAGACCACCCTGGCGGCGCCGACGTCCTGGCAGAGGCAGCAGGCACAGATGCCACCCACGAGTTTGACAATGCCGGGCATTCAGAAGACGCGTGGGACATCATGCAGCCATACCTCGTTGGAAACCTCCAAGGCCATCAGGAAAAGAAGCAGAAGCCGAAGCCGAAGCCAATAATGAGTCAACCACCGAGTCCGAAGCCAACACCATCCACCAAAGGCCAGTCTCTGACTACACTGGCCACCCTGGGCCTTGTTTCACTGTCAATCGCTGCAATCTACTACCTGAGTAGACACCGCCGGCCTTGTCTTCCCAAATCCCTCGTTTCATGGCTGCACAGCAAACCCGAAAATCAGGGCGGCTTCGGCTTCATAAAGGGCCTCTTCATCAGCAGCAGCATCTTTGCCGTCGGCAACGCGATTCTCGCCCAGCGCCTGGCCAAGCTCATCTGGGGCACCAAGTCCTTCACCAGCTACCCGGCTCACATAAAAGCCCCCCAGCGCATCCGGAAAAACACCCTTCTGCAGCACGGCCTCCTGGATCCCTCCCAGTACCGCCCGCTCCCCCTACAGACCAAGACGCTGGTAGCACCCAACGTCTACAAGCTCACCTTTGCTCTTCCCACCGCCGACACGGTCCTCGGCCTCCCGATCGGCCAGCACGTCGCCATCAAAGCTGACGTCGGGGGCGAGAGCGTCTCGCGCTCCTACACGCCCGTGTCGAACAACTCGGACCGCGGGGTGCTCGAGCTCGTCGTCAAGGTCTACCCCGACGGCAAGCTGACGAGCGGCTTCCTGGGCAGGCTCCGCGTCGGCGATGGGGTTCTCTTCCGAGGGCCCAAGGGCGCGATGCGGTATCGGCGCGGGCTCTGTAGGGAGATTGGCATGGTGGCGGGCGGGACGGGCATCACGCCCATGTTTCAGATTATTCGGGCGGTTTGCGAGGACGACCGGGATCTGACGCGCATCAGTCTTGTGTATGCGAATCGAAGGGAGGAGGATATCCTGCTCCGTGAGGAGCTGGACCGTTTTGCAAGGCGGTATCCTGATAACTTGACGGTGTACTATATGCTGGATCAGCCGCCTGCTGATTGGGCGTATGGAAGGGGGTATGTTACGAAGGAGTTGATGCGGGAGAAGTTGCCGGCGCCGAGTGCTGATAGCAGGATAATGCTGTGTGGGCCACCGGGCATGGTTCAGGCTAGCAAATCGTCGCTGGTGGCGTTGGGCTTTCAACAGCCGGGGGCGATGGCCAAGATGACGGACCAAATCTTTTTATTTTGATCGGTTTAGGGACTTGGATGGCGAAGAAATAGAGGGCGTACGGTTTACCGGGGGGGGGATGATGTTTGATATTTGTCCGTAACTAGTCGTAACTAGAATTAGTTGTATTTTATAAATAAAGACACTTGTGCTAGTAATTTCCTAGCGCAATATCTTTTGGGAAAGTGGTGGCCATTCTCTAGATAGCAAGCAGAGATGCGGCAATAAAAGCAGGGAGTTGAAGTCTAGTTAGCCAAGGTAGCTTCGGCATCCACAGATGCATAAAGCAAGCACATTTGTTAAGTAATGTCAACGTCTACATGTAATCACTAGCCTGGAGCTCGTATGCGGCCGTGGCCACCGGCATGAGAGCAAGAGTGTTGATTTGACTTTCGGCCGAGAGTCTGGCCCTACAAGTTTCACGTGCCTTTGCGCCAAGCAGCATTCATGATGACCTTGAGCTGACAATCATTCTCTTGGCTAAATGTATCAAATTTGGATGAGAAGCAAGGCAATAACGGCAATAACGGCAGTGACGGCATTCGAAATTGTGAAAATAACGGAAATTAATAGATAAGCTGTAGACGCGACAGGCCGGCTCCGGAGACCCACTGTCCGGGAGACCCACCCCGCGGAGTGGGTCAGTCTCCGACTCGTCCAGATACTATCACGTTAGCAGTTGCAAAGTGTCGTCACGTTGGCCGCTCAAAACCGTTGGACCCCGCTTTATTTACATGTATACTGCTCGGGAGGTCCGGCCCCAAGAACGGCTTTATACGCTTCGCCATGGGTTTCTGCCCGGGCGGTTAGCGTGGTAGCGTAACTCGGCGACTAGGTCCGGCCCGCAACTACTGATGGCACAATGACTATCAAGTTGACATGCCCATTTTGCCAGACCAATCGAAATGATTTGCACTGACTCGACGTTGGCAATACGTCGACGCCTTTGTCAAATTCTCATCACACGCTGAAGGGTTTGTGCCACGTCCATCAAATGGCAGCCAGGCAGCTACGATGTTGAGTCGCCCAGTGCGGTATGACCCTTGATATTCGCCCATGGGTTGAGCTTGCCAAGTGACAATTATTTTATGGGATAGATGGACGTATGCCCGGTCCGATTCCGCAACTATAAAACTCGAAATCAGACTCCTTGGGCGACGCTGCGAGATCTGCCTCTAGGTCACATACATCGTTCCAATGCCATTTGAAACTCAAGTCATGTCCCCAAATAACGGCATCATGGTCTTCTAACTATACCGCACGAATTTCGCGCAAGATTCTGTGGAGCGTTGAGAGTAGGCTGCATCTTGATGTTTGGCCAAGTCATGGAAATCTCAATTTTCCATCTTTGCGTCCCTTTAGCAATCCACGCTTACCGGGTAGTCTATAATTTTATCCAGTATATCGAAGAAGCCGTCCACTCGATCCGCAAAGCTTGAATGATCTTTATTCCCCGTACGGACTTGGAGTTTCAAATTCTCTCGATTACGAGGGACTTTTATAGCCGAGTTAACTATGTGTGTCACCGGGGGTTCTTGCATATAATCGGGCTGGCGAAGGAATTCCGAGTTGAATTGGCCGTGGACGACGTTCTTTAGAGACAAATCTACCGTGTGTAGCGAAGCGCTCGTTCCATTAACCAACCAACCTCGCTCGTCTTCTTCGTCCCACAGCACCACGAATTTTTCATGGATTCACTTGAGCTTTGACCTTGTGTGAGTGGGTGTATGTATGTGTCCGATGCTGAATGGAACACCACCGGTGACCAGTTGTCCCCTATATAGGAGAACTATCCCAAGAAGATTGCTGTCGTGAGATGGCAGAGGCGGTTTTGTAGCATAATTGACATCTACGGTCTATTTAATATAGCACCTGTTAGTTAGAAAACTTTTGCATTTCCTTGTGACAGATTACTGGCGAAGCATATAGCTTCCGCGCACCACACAAGAACTCGTCATGTCATTTCCAAGCCAAGTACGCAAGGTGTTATCCAAGTAGGACATGAGGTTTCCGTCTTGGTTATGTACCAAGTGCCAGATCATCACATCTCCGTTACGGTTTGTTAGAACGAGAATGGCTAAAAACCACTTGATAAAGGGCTTGCTACCAAAGGTATTTACCCGTTGGGTTTGACCAAGACCTGCCATCATATTAAGCGGAATCTTAAGACCAGCACCGGGCTTTGCCCGTCTTGGTATCGGATAACCTCTGGGCATAGTTGGATTTCTGAATACCTTGGTGCCGGTACCAGCCACGGGAAAGAAGGAAAAAACGGCCTGGTCTTGCCTTCTCTGAACTATGCAACTGATTTTGAAAGTCATGTCACGAGAAGTCCGTCTTTCAGGCAGCATATCAACCAGACTATTGGCTTTGACGTCGCTGATGAATGGTGTACAATAAATGATGTCATATTCGTAGATAGAACGAGAGAAGGCTGCGCGCGCTTAGCCATTCTAGCTGTTCGCCTACCTCTGCTATGGAATCCCGTGTCCCAAAAGCTTTTAGTCCAAAATAAGTGTCAATAATCCTTGCGGTCAGCCTAGGTCTATCAGGGAACTCGCCTTAATAACTCATTAGCTATTTGTAACCAGGAATATGTCAAGTCATGGAACTTAGACGAGCGTTGACAGCCAACGCCGTTTTGCACGACGCCTTGAAGTAGTTGAATTATATATTTTCTAGTTAGCTAGTTCTATTGTTACACGGAAATGGCCCAATGTCAAAGGTTGCGCAAGGGCTACGGTGACGAGACCTAGGGCAAAGTCCCTCACCGACTTCTTGTATTTAAAGACGTCTTTGACCTTCCAGGCCTTGAGGAAAACCAAGGACCTTTGATGCCAAAGACTGTTATTAGTTGAATTGAGCTATTGCTCCAAGCCCTCTTTCTGAGCCCTTGTCACACATCTTCAGTCTATGTGACGTAGTAGTCGGCTATTTAAGCTTCGCGTAACCAAAAACAATAACAGTGTCCAATCTGCGATATGAGATGGACGGCAATGTTGCTACACATGCATTCACAAAGGCCGCGAGGCAAACCAAACCAGATAGTATCGCGCAACTCGTAGACATGACACGCTTCTTGTTCCTCGCCGAATGATACACATGCTGTGCCTCCGTGGCGAGCGGTTCGGACGCAGCCACATCTGAGGATGATTCAGAAGCTGTCGTGATTCAACGTTCATATACTAATACCGAACCGTCGCGGCTGACGATTTAAATCGTAAATGGCTATTTAGTCGATGGGAGCCTGCGATAAAGGCTTGGTATCAAGGGCTTGGAAAGGATTCAATTCAAAGATGATCGAGTACGATGTCAAAGGTCCATGGTTTTGTAAAAGCAAGGGAGGGACAAGTAATCACTATATATACATAAAGGGAATAGCTGTGCCTAGGGCTCTTACTTAAGCACGTGTTTAATTTGTGTAACTAATAGGTCCTTCATCGGTGAAGCCCCTTTATTGGGCTTCACGATCTGTTGGGCCTTTTCTGTGTAACAGAGCCCGCTTCTGTGTTTGGGTCCCTGCTTCGTCGGGACCCCAGCTGATGAGGTTTAAAGCAGGGTCCGTTTCCGGCGATCTTGGTGAGTTGCTGCACAAATGTTTATTCAGAGTGTGTACGCCTTAAGTGCTAGCTGCAAATGTCCAAGACGATCAGCCGATCAGCCGACGAGCATTGACCCTGGGCAATCCCAGACAGCAACGCGGAAGCCTTGGCTGCTATTTCTGTCCCAAGATGATGACTTGGTATAGATTCGCCTTGGAAGACGTCCCTCGGTCACTGGCAACAAAGACCAAATAGGGACAAAGATGATTGTAGTCGAACGAGTCATCAGAACTCCGCTCAAACATGGGGGGAACAGAAGATACTCTGCGAGGCGGCGAAATAACTAGACATGGTTGAGGCTCAGCTAAAGGTCATAAGGCATCAATCAATTGACCTTTCTTGTCCGCGGCTGCATTGCCATCTCTTTATGCAACACATTGGTATTCAGTAGTGACAGTCGGGTTTTCAGTTCGGGTCAAGGATTGGACCCCTTCGGACTGCAACATGTTCCAGCCCACCTCTTGCTTACTCTCTGCCACGTCTTGTGAATTGAGCTTGAAACAGGGAGCCAGCGTTAGCTGATGGTGTCGGAAAGACTTCTTCAAGCTAAGTCGATCAAGATCAACAGGACCCCAGATGATAAAATGCGGAACGTTGGGGCCGCATCATAGCCAATATCTTGTCGGTATCGGCGTCAATATGGGCATGCAATTTTGAGTGGTAGAGTGCCGGTTGCGTTGTGCTGCTGTATTCGATGATGAACTTGTCTGGTCATCTTGGAGCTCGACAGTTTCCTTGTTCAATAAGACATGAGGAACGACAGACATAGTATTTGACTCGAAAGTTCTTTGGATTGGTGAACTTGTTATCTCTTCCCTTTCCCCCGTAGAAGGTTGTACTGGCCGGACGCACATCGGGCTTGATCGGACTAAGGATAAGAAGCCCATGCCAGGCATTCTTCCCGACCGCGCTGATGTCCTGTCACAAAGCTATTTTGTCCTTTGCCAGTACCGAAATAAGTTTTACAAGAGTCATAGCCCAGCATTGCCAACTACACTCGGGGAACATTACCAAGCTTTCAACATCGAAAGCACGCGACAGGGCAAATCCATCTCATTGACTGAAGAAACGAACCAGCTCAGTCAGTTGGTCAACAACAAGTTGCATTTGAGCGCCTTCACTGGGCACGGCTTGTAAATGTGAATCTCCATGCATACCCTTGTTAGCTGTGCATATATGTGCATCTCGATCTCCGCCACGTACAGTCAGCCGGACAAGGGCAGCAGAGACAACGCACACTGCGGGAGACTGCCACCGTAAATTGGGACTTGGCGCAGATGCGATGCAGCAAGTGCAAAAAGCATGCATGTCCATGAAGATATAGCTATTGGCTTTTTCGACAACCTGGATATCAAAGGGACATGAAGTCTGTCGATATCGGCAAAATGGGAAAGGGGGACCTCAACATGGCAACATCCCATGAGCATCATACCAAAAGTTCCATGCACCAAAACTTATTTTTGCTGAAGCTATAAATGCCTCTCGTTGTGAAGGGAGTCGGGTACCAGGCATCTTTGCGAGCTCTAGTGACATGCCCTGCTATTGCAAGCGTCGGACACGCCGAGACAACCAAGGTTGGGCTTGCTCCCCCCGTCCGCCTTTAGACAAATGGGCCATGCTAAACGGCATTATCCATTAACCTATTTTCGCATCGACAAAAAGTGTTCTTCCCGCTCCAGCAATAGCAGAGAAGTGTGTAAATCGAAAGCACTATCCTGCCGAAGGCTGCAGGTCAGGCACATTAGCGCCTTTGCTGTCATTGGCCGTGGATGCTGGAGGCTTGGGGAGCCTTGAGCAGGGAGGGATGTCTGTGGAAACCAGACACAGAAAATATGAGGTATTGCATGGGGTACGGGATATATGTACCTCAGAGCTTTTGGGGTTGAGGGGGGAAGCGGCACGGCGCCAGGGAGCCCGGCACGGGATATGTGGCAGGTGGACGAAGTCGAACATGAGTACCAGGTTCTCTTGATGTATCGTCAAGGTGTTTTCGATATTCCGCAGCGGGAATTAGCTCAGGGCGCCGCGCCAGCCACGATGTCCGCTGGCGGAGCTCCCTCCAATGAACTTCACGCGGAGAAAGCTCCAGTGTTGCTCCGGCCCGAATGGCATTCGAGCCTCATTGAGTGGGAAAATTGGTGTATTATATCAACTCTCGGTGTGCAGGCTGCGGATCGGTGGGAGCTGCAAAATTCGAACTATCATACGGACAGTGTGACTAACCCGTGGGCATTATGTCGGTTGTACGGAGTAGTCTGTGGCAGAATACATTTGCTGTTAACAATTACACTGACAAAATAGTATTATCATGAGCACAACAGCCAGGTACCTGGTCTGGTCAAATACCTATTACCTACTCCGTACCTAGGTACTTAAGTAGGTACCTAGGTCGGTACGTTCTGCTATCATGTTGGTGCCGTATAGGAGAACACTGAAGCTCAGGCTTGGTGGACATGGCCTTGAGTCCCTGACACTGCAATGTTAGGCTGCCATGTCCCGAGTTGTTTCGCTCGTAGGCAAGGGCTGGTATCGAAAGGGCAGAGGTCGTTGATTCATTCATCAACGGTACGGCGGCGTTGCGAACCAAAGCGCGTTTGGGACATTTTGGTTTCTGGAGTCTAGACTTTGGTCTCCAAGGGCTCGACAGCGTGGTGTAGTCTGGTCTGCACGTTGAGACTTGGTGTGAACAGTTCGAGTCGTCTACCGTTGCATGTGCCCAAAATAAGTGTTGTGGCGGGATGCTTGCAATTGAAAATAGCGCCAGGCTTTAAATGTTGAGCGTGGTACGGAGTACGGAGTAAATTGATGATGCTCTGCAGTCACCACCAGTGCCTCCTTCCGTCCATGGTCTGCTGCGGCTTGCGCGCTCCTGCCCCTGTTTGTCATATGCCCCCTGTCCCCCAGGTGCCCCGTTATCCCGAATCTGGCCATGGGCTTGCTGTTCGAAATCCAAGCTCCTTTCAACATAAAATGAGCACATTTTTCATTGACCATCCAGCATCAAGATGCGAAAAATTCGACTTCGGCAAGCGTTGGCTCTGGCTACACGGCTCCAGAGGACGCCGCCGCTAGGGCAGCCTCCGGCCTGCGTCATCCCTTGGCATCTCGGCTCGTGGATGTACTCCGTACGGAGTAGGTGGATTGAAGACGCAAGGCCTCGATGGCGATCAACTGTGGCACCCACCCATCTCCAGATTGACACCTCACCACTCACACTACAGCGCAGATTGGCACGCCACCGGTTGATCAATGATACCAAGCCACCCATGGGTCGCGGTTTGCAGGGTCTTCTTAGTTGGGACCAGGGCCTCAGCAGCCTCGAAATTCTTGGCCTCCAGTCGTGGCCTGCCAGTCCACCGGTATCATTCGGCGCTTGGGGGCACCGGCATCTTCCTCTGCCGACTCGACTCGACTCGACGCGACGTGCGCTGTTGGTCCTGCCCATTGTAAACCTCTCGACCCGTCAGCTACTGGAGCCACCTTTTTCCCTTTCCCTTCTGCTTTCTGGTGAAGTCTGGGGCTTCAACCGCAGCCTTGCCCTTGTACGACAAGTCCCGTGCTTGTTCCAGGTCAAGCCTCACAAGCCTCGTGCTCGGTGTGCCGAGTTCGCCTTTGCTTTCTCGCTTGTATCTTATCGCGTCTATCTTGGCCGGAGTAGCCCTTGCAGGGGAGGGGACTGAATATCGTTGCCACTCTTGAGCAGCAGCACCAACAGGAACGAACAACGCCGCTCTCCGAACCCGCATACGGCCTCCTGCGCTTGAGCACCCCAGAGGCGCCTGTTCTCGACCAGACCCTCGTTCCTGTTTTTGATCCCTGTCCGTTGACAGATTTCCTTGTCCACTTGAGAGCCCAGTCCCACGGGTCCAACCCGCCCAAAGTGTCCAACAGGGCTCTCTCCGAGAACCACTTGGGCTTGAACACCCCTGCTGCATCTTTGCAGCTTGGCTCTGTCATTTTTTGATCGCTCCTCTTTTTTTTTCCTGGTCCTTTCTCGCAAATCTTCTTTGTTAGAAATTGTCAGTCCTTTTCACCTGTGATATGGTACGACTTTGCTAGCTATTGACTAGCCTGGGCCGGATAGTTTTTGCGCTCAATCAGGAGATTCGATCCGTGGCACTACGTTCTGGTGGTCGGCGGTCTAAACTCCACAGCCCTTGTTAAAGCTCGAACCTTGCCTCAATCACGAGACTTTCCTCTCAAAATCCTGAGCCAGCTACCCAGTCTTGCAGTACCGCGAACAGTCTTGACTTGGCAATAACTCGTTGAGAAAAATTGACGCAAAGCAACTGGCTCCCGTTCGACTCGGGACGTTCCAACTGTCAAGTTGCCACCCATATTTCAAGGTCACATCGGATCAGCATAGTTCAGCCTCATCTCATCTCACCTGCCAACACCGCACACCAATAGCCCGTGAGTGCCCAGGGTCCTGACAACATCAACATGGCACAACACCCAACCCTCAAGGCAACGTACGCTTCTAGGGCTCAAACGGCCACTCACCCGCTCAATGCCTACCTTTTCAAGCTGATGGATCTGAAGGCGTCGAATCTATGTTTGAGCGCAGATGTCACTACCGCCCGAGAGCTTATCTACGTTGCGGACAAACTTGGCCCGTCCATTGTCGTTCTCAAGACACACTATGATATGGTCTCTGGATGGGATTTCCACCCTCAAACCGGCACCGGCGCAAAGCTGGCTTCATTGGCTCGTCGTCATGGATTCTTAATCTTTGAGGACCGCAAGTTTGGTGATATCGGCAATACCGTGGAAATGCAGTATATTGGCGGCTCCGCTCGAATTATTGAGTGGGCGCATATCGTCAACGTGAACATGGTACCTGGAAAAGCTTCGGTGACCTCGTTAGCAAACGCTGCCACTCGATGGTTCGAGCGATATCCTTACGAGGTCAAGACGTCAGTTTCTGTGGGCACTCCTACCGCAGAGGAGTTTGAGGACCACGATATAGGCTCTAGCGGTCGCGACGACACCAATGACAGCGTGCCTAGACGGACAGATGACGGACGAAAGGGGAGCATTGTCTCCGTTACTACTGTGACGCAACAATATGAGCCTGTGAACTCGCCACGACTGACTAAAAACATGGCTGGTGATGACGAAGTCCTCTTTGCCGGTATCGAAGAAGCGCCCATGACCCGAGGATTACTTATTCTGGCACAAATGTCATCGGCAGGCAACTTTATGAACAAGGAGTACACGCAAGCATGCGTGGAAGCTGCCAGAGAACACAGAGACTTTGTCATGGGATTTGTTTCACAAGAGGCTCTCAACACACAAGTCGACGACCAATTTATCCATATGACGCCTGGCTGTCAGCTGCCGCCTCAGGACGATGACCAGAACGGATCCGTCCAAGGCGATGGCAAGGGGCAGCAATACAATACACCTCAGAAGATTATCGGCATCGCCGGAGCAGATATCGTTATTGTCGGTCGCGGCATCCTCAAGGCAAGCGACCCCGAAGGCGAGGCAGAACGATACCGCTCGGCAGCATGGAAGGCATACACGGAGAGAGTTCGCTGAATGCAACGGTAGGAAGTGGCTTCCCAGAAGCGTCGTATCGACGTACAAGAGGAAATGTCGGCTTGATTTGTCAATTTTACATATGTAGGTTTGATTTCTTCATAGTCTATGCAAAAGTGGGACAGTGGTGTTTATGTTGGGTAGCAAAGTGGATTCAATATTGGGCGAATGTTTTACTCGGTTGGACACAAAAATATGTGATGGGTCTGGAGGAAGATTAGGAACGAGACACGGAAGTAGTGAGCCGGTTGGAGAATTAAATGGACGAGATCTTGGTTGACGGGTACGTACTACCAGGGATTCGAGGACGGGGACAACGTTGAAATACTTGGCTTATGTTTTTACGAATATTGTCTTTCTGAACACCGTGAATAGTGTTTGCAAGATACTTTGCCTTGCAACCACAGAGGTAGCATGGATTACCTTATTCAAACTGGTCCCATCTGCCGATGCAGTCGGAAATTTTACGTTGGTTGCGAGGATGGCACCACTCGGCATCTCTCCACATTTCGTTCAGGCTCGCGTGATGTGCGAAAGTCGCCAAGGTATGTATCTTGTGGTCTCCCGCAGCCAGCCTCGGTCTTGGTAGTCCGCCACACCGGACACCCCGTCAACATCGAAAGGAGTTCTCAGTAGGCAGCAGTACCAGGCCAGGAGCGCTGAAAACGGGCTGGCGGGCGCCTGAATGGCCCAGATGTGGTGGTTGTGGTGTGGGCGGCATGCAAGAGCCTGGTTCAAATGTTCCATTGCGGACAACTCGGTACAGCTTCGTGGTTAACTGGTGGACACATGAACGACCAGGCCAGTTGACATCTAATGCTGGCCCAGAGCCCCTCACTGTTCAATGTTCAATGTTGACTCCGGCCCCACCAGCCGGTAGCGACAATCTGACTTTCAGCTTGGATGGGCAACGGTGACGGTTGACATGTCACCTCAACTCAATTTTGACTTCCATGTACGTACGTCATGGCCGGCTTCGCACCGTACATGCCGACGCAGAAGCTGCATCTCTCAACAGATGAGTGCTTTGAAAGCTGCCACTGGACAGGAAGGCAAGGGCCGGTAGAAACCGTGAGACTACTTGGACGCTGAGGTTGATGGCCTGCCTTGGCTCCTGGCTGAGTGGTGAGGTATCGTCAGTTTGCGTACAGAGCCGATCGAAGCCATGAGCGATTCGATACTCGAGACAGAGGCTCCAGTGCCGTCCGGAAAGGGCCCTCCTAAGAAGAGGAGGAGGGTTGTTGTGTCGTGTACCGAGTGTCATAGGAGGAAGCAAAAGGTACTCCGTCAACGCCCTCTCTCATGCCATCACCACATTCCACTCTTCAGCGCACCCAACATGGCAATTCAACTCACCTAGTCACGGCATATCCCATCATGACACTAAACACTAACATAGCCAGTGTGACCGAGAGCTTCCTTGCGCAAATTGCCGCTCTAGAAACCGTGAAACATTCTGCTCTTACGACCCGAGTGCCCGTACATCCGAGAACGGGAACACCACCATCAACAACAACAGCCTTATCACCAAGATATCACCATCCACCCAAGTGCCCCAAATCTCGGCATCTTCAACGCCCCCAAAAATTACAGAACCGCTCTCTACCATGGCCGCAACATGGGGCTACGGCCAAACTGGAGCATCGACCATCTCCTTTCTCAAGAAAATCGAAACGGCCCCTTCATTCGACGACCAATCTTCACTTTCTACGCTCTCACTAGCCTGCACCTCCCGCGAAGACTCCTTTGCTGTGCGCGAAAGATACAAGGACCTCATACGGCATCTCCCTGCCAAGGTCTTCATCGACAAGCTCGTGGCCATGTGTATGCGCGAATTCAACTGGCAGTACTACTTTGTCGACCCGGACATTTTCTTCGCCCAACTCCAGGAGTGGAATAACCTCCCGTTTAGTATATTCTCCACCGAAGGACCGCGGGGCATTCCTCCTGGCTTGAGGGTTTTCCCGGCCGTCTTGTTCCAAATGATTGCCGCGGCTTTACTGGTCCTTCCGGACGACGAGGAAGAGGAGTTTGTGACGTTGAAGTATGCCGCCAACATGACTTTTGAGGACTTGGCGTGTGATTACAGTGCTAGCGGGGCGGAAATTGTGGGATTGTTTGGGAAGAAGGGGCTGAGTGTTACGACGGTTCAGGCCGAGTTTCTAAGAGCTTGCTTCTTGAAGTATACTGCTAATGTCACTGAGTCGGTTAGACACCCTCCGCCCCCTTCTTCCCTGTTGAGCATTTCGACATGCTTTGGTAGGTTCAAGATTAACGAATGGCGTAGTGGCACATGATTGGAATTGCTATCAGAGATGCTCAAGAGTTGGGCATGCACCGGGATAGCCTCGATCCTAAGCCCACAGAAACAAGTTTGGAGACCGTTATTGAGAATCAGTGGCTCATCGAGAGACGGCGCAAGATGTACATGATTCTCGCAATGTGGTATGTCGCGTTGCCACCCTGTCCACTCCCCCCTCTCCGCGGTAACAAACAAAACAGCTGCTAACAGCTCAGGGATATCAACATGTCTTTAATACTAGGCCGACCCGGTACCGTGGACTGGCGCCACAGCCTCCCATCCCTCCCAATCGACACTCCAGTGCCATCCAACCGCTCGAATACTCCTATCGCCCCTCGGAATCCGGAAAAGGACCCTCCTACTCCTTTGACTCGCTGTCTTTGGTTACACGAAATAACTTTGCCCTTACGAGATATCCAGGACCTCGAACATGAGGGTCCCTACCCCAGGGATTTCTCCAAAATCGACAGGGTTCACCAGAAAATCATGAGTCTCCATGAATCAACGCCCGCTATATTGAGGCTGAAAAATCCTGACACGCGCTGGGATAACGACCCCGAGGTGGAGGGGTGGATAGGGGGGACACGATACTACTTCCACTTCATTCACAACTTCACTCTCATGGCCTTGCATCGACCATACCTGTTCCATAGGAAGGAGAGTAGGTTGGAGGCATTGACAGCTGGTTTGGCCATGCTGGAGATGCAGAGATCAATGTTTGAGGGCCTACCTTCTACATCCTGGAGAAAGTGAGTTCTGTCGGTGAGGAGTTTCCCACGCGAACGTGGGCGAGTGAAAAAGAAGCCGCGAAATGCTAACGAGCCCTAGTTTTATGCTCTTCTTTGGAACATTCGACGCCATCGTCCTCGTTGCCTCTGTATACATCCTCTTTCCACACGAACACCCAGAACACCGGCACCTATCCGTTCAACATATCCACTGGGCCATAGAGCGTTTTGCGACAATGCAGCATCGCAATCCACTCGCCAAGGCCGCACAGGGTGTTCTCCGTGCCATTTTGGGCAAATTTACAAAGGCGCTTGCTCATTCTGCCTCGCCTTCCAAAAGTTCCATCACGCCAGCCTCCACGAGGGGACCTTCGGACAATACGCCTGCCAGCGGGTCCGCGAGACTGGATGCAAATGCAAACCCAGCACCTGTCTGGCCAGCTAGTTCACTCCCAGGCGCAAGCATGGCGAAGAGTGCAGTTGAGGGTGAAGATGTGGGAAACGCCAGGCAAGACACACTGGGCGAGACGTGGCTGTCACCCAGCGAATGGGCCTTTGCGCCAGATGGTCTGTCGAATATCATGCCGACGTTTGCTATTTCAGACTTGATATACAATGACCTTACCGCGGTGCAGGATGGTGGCGGTATGATGGCGGCTGCGGAGATGGCTCCCAGCGAAGGGGGGGCGTCGGAGTGGCAGTTTGGAGGGGACATTGCCGAGGGTACGCTTTGGCAGGTGTTGAACAGGTTTCAGCCCAGATGATGGCATGCATAGAGCGGAGGAGCGGCAGTTGAAAACTGCGGCCGCGGTTACAAGGGCCACATCGCGCGGCTTTCTGCGGTTTTGGACATTGCTGGCGAGGATTGCATATTTCTCCTACCTTGATCATGATTGGGAAATAACGTCTCTCATTATTCTCTGGGGGAAGTGCCGTCCTGGGTATAAGGCTCGGACGCAATTTGATAGGACGGCGATCTCGACGTACTCGGGTATGCATCAAGATATTACCCAGGTGGCTGCCGGCAACCAACCCTGGCGTTTGCGGAGGTAAAGATGAAACGCACGGCAAGATGGCAAGGATCTGACTTCCAATATAGGCGCTTACCTTGACTTTTTCCTTTCCTATGCAAATGGAAATGTTTCCCAAGAGCCGTGGCGATGTTTATACACCTCCTAAGCCATCGGGGGCTATGCTGCATGCAACTCCAAGGCCTTGTATCCCGACCGGAGAGCGATGCGATAAGCTTCTGCGAGTATTTCTCGGCGGTGTTCTTCATTATAAGCCCCGTGTTCACGGGCTCATGAATTGGTCAATGACGCTTGATGTACTTTGACGGCGTGCAAAGTGCGACGGGCGCTTGCAAGAGCGTCACCTGGACATGCATAACCTTTGTGTGCTGCCGGGCGCCTCCCAGACACAATAAATCCAGCCCACCACAAAACCCAAAGTAAGAACAACAACGGCTCCGAAAGGGCGCAAAGCCCCATGCAGTCAGCTGCAGACAACGAATACATATAAAAAAGCATGTAACAAAACGCATCGCCCATGTCGCGAATCAAGTTCTGCACGTCAACGACTGGGGTCCCCCATGAAGCGGTCAGGGAACAATGACGCATAAACGTCAAGCAGGGCACAATGAGAAAGACCAGCCGGTTGCCCCCCGATCGAAACACCAGAGTTGCACGGAAGGCAGCGACGTGTGAAAGCAGGGGTGGTGACAAACGTCAGGCTCGTTTGGTAAAAGAGGCATGCAAGCCGGGCGGTTGGCTCGCGGGTGGTGGTTGTACGAAAGATGCTTTGTGCTCTATGTAGTCCGTATTCGTGATGGAACTCGATACTGTCCTGGTTGCAAGGCGGGCGGCTTGCAGGCGCGTAGAGGCCGGGCGGGCGACAAGACAAACATTGGGAGTCGCAGCAGATGTGACGTTTAGGAAAAAGGGGGAGGCACAGGCCTTTGATTGGAGGAGCTTGAAAGGCGGTCGGTCGGCAAGGCGCCGTGCTGCGTGGTTAGGGTTTGGTTTGGGCTGAGAGTCGCTTTATGGTGTTTCATTGTAGTGAGCGAGTGCGTAGCGAGTTGCATTGTGCCTTTGCGTGGCAGAACGAAGGCGATGGGAAGCGAGGCGCAGCATCGACGTGACGCTGCAAGAAGATGATATTCATTGACCAGACCTAATATTTGATGGCTTGGGTGGCCGACGATGGACGTAGCCGGATCACTTCAGGTACTACACGAGGACGGGGCAGCAGATTGGGCCCCACTGTGCCGCCCGCATCCCGCATCTTGATTGATTGCCTCCCGGTGAGGCCATGCAACCCTGGGCCACCCCTCCAGCCGACACAAGCCAATGCACGCAGCCGCTGGCCCCCAGGAATAAGTCCAGAAATGCAGGGGTGGAAACATTGATGCCGCCGGCCTCTCTTATCAGTCGCCTATCAATTTTTAGTCTGTTTTTTTTTTCCTCTTCTTGCCTAAAATCGTTGAAGGGGGGAAAAATTACAGGTCGACATTCCAAAAATAAAACAAAACCACTCGTCTTGATCTCGCTTGCTTTGACTCTTTTGAAAAGGCTTCTTCTCTCTGCTTGCGTATTTCTACACGCCTGGACTGCGATTTCGCCAGGCTTTCAGAATCGGAACACAAATATATTATACCCTCCTCGACTGCGCCCTCCCCTTCTTCATCAAACCCCCCAGGTGTCTCTGTTACCCCAGCCTGCTTTGAACCCAACCGTGGTCGTTGGGTGGCGTCGTATTGAAGCTTTTTCTTTTATTTTATTTTTTGCCCTCTTCCTGTCGCACAGCAGCCGGCCCTGTTGAGCCTTCTGTTTCCCCCCATCTCGTCGACCCCGGACTGAGTCTTGGAGCTGACCAGGGTGTGAACGGGCACATGTGCACATTAAAATTATAATCTGTGTACTCCGTACTCCGTATTGTAATAGAGAGCACGCTTTTGCCGAACTATTAATACTCTTTATTCATCTCATCGTCACCTCCTCTTCCCCTCGCGCGTGCCCAAAAAATTTCATCTCGACCAAATGTCTGCCCTAAAGTCTCAGGACAGAAACCACCACACGCCTTATTACGACTCTTCAGACAAGATGTCGGCAGGATCGAATCTTGTGGATTTTTTCCAGCGCTTTCAGGGCATACAGCAGCAAAGGGACTCGTCAGATCTATTGATTCGGGTTGGTGGCATGGCATCCTGCGAGGCACTTGACTGAGATTTCGCATGCTAACGCCCCGTGGCAGGATATCCTCGTGTACTGCGACAAGCTCGAAACCGCCCTGCGATTCCAGAACCAGCAACTCGTCGACGAGCTTAAAGAGTGCAAACGCGACAAGAGAGATTTGCAGACCCAGCTGAAGAATAGCGAGGCGAGAACCGATTGGGTAACCAAGGAAATCGAACAAATCAGGGTATGGCGATGCTCTCGTTGGCGACGCTTTGCGCTGAGACTAAAATTTTGAACAGAACCACAATGCGTACATTCTTGTCATGATTGACGGCGACGGCCTGCTGGTATGTACAACTGAGCACGACACGCGCGTGAAGAAACCCCAAGCGCTAAACGCAGACACAGTTCCGCGACCAATGGATCAAGCAAGGCGTCGAAGGCGGCAGGAAGGCTGCTCGCGAGCTTCGAGACGCCATTACTGCTCAGTGCGGCGAGCATGCTGACGTCGAGATTATTACAAAAGTGGTGGCCAACTTTGGCGGCCTGGCCAAGTCCTTGGGCCGCGACCTGTCCGACCTGAAGGATTTTGCTTCAGGCTTCACCCAAGGCGAGGCAACATTCGACTTTATCGATGCTGGACACGACAAGGACTGTGTCTCGTCCAAAATCAAGAGTAAATGCTGCGCTTTTCCCAGAACAAGGACAAAGTCCCAAACCAGTTGCTGACCCGACTCGCAGATAATATACAGTTTCACCTTGAAAACTACAACTGCAGACATATTCTCCTGGGCGTCTCCCACGATCCCTCATACGCCCCCTTGCTCGACAAGATTGCCCAAAACGACTTTTCCCGCCATCGCATGACCATCATCGAAGGCGTCCCCACCGTCCCCGAGCTCGTCGCCACCAGCATCCCCAGCATGGATCTGGGAAGGGACCTTTTCCGTAGTGACAAATGTCCCGATAGAAGTACGTCAGCCTGGCAGCTTGGCAGCTGGGTAGCCGGACCTAGGACTGCCAGCCCTGCCACTAGTATCGGATCAGCCAGCACGCCAGGCCGCTCATCATTATCATACGCCAACGCCGCGAGCAGCAACAGCAGCCCCCCTCCCCAGATTTCGCTCCCCATCGCCCCCAAGCCCGCCGCCAGTCGAGCCCCCAAGGCGCAGTATCAGCAGATTCCCCCCCAGCAGCCCGACTGGGATCCCGGCCACCGCGGGCTGGACGAGCCCATCACCGTCAGCGTCTCGGCCATGGAGAGCATCAAGAAGCGCAAGGAGTCGGATAAGCTGTGCAACAACCACTTTTTGCGAGGGCCCTGCACCAAGGGTGACTCGTGCTTCTTTGTCCACGACTACAAGCCCAGCAGCGAGGAGATTAACGCCATTGCCGTGTTGGCTCGTCAGAACCCGTGTACAAATGGGCAAGACTGCGAGTCTGACGAGTGCATCTACGGCCATCACGTACGTTTTCTTTTTTTTTTTTCTCTCTTTTTTTTGGCCTTTACTCTGGTCTATTAGTCTATGCCCCGCGTGCATGTACCTAGCATGTTGCTAACAGCAATTCTTCCTCAATAGTGCCCCAGCATCCGCGACAACGTCTGCATACACCCCTTTTGCAAATTCCCCGAGGAGGCTCATCCCCCAGGGACAAAGTTCAAAAATCCAAGCATCAAGGCAAACCAAATACGATGAAATGAAGATTAATTACAGTCATTACAGTCATTACAGTACTATACATATATACATATACATATATATGAAGCAAGGGATCGTTTTTTAAGCTTGACGGAAAGCGGTTTCACAGGAACTAGGTAAACAGCACACTTTGCTAGGCGGGGACGACGTAACTGCAGATTGCGCTTTGGTCTGGCTTGACGGGGCTCATTTTTCTCCTTGGCTAGGGGGTTTCTGTGTATAGTAGTTATGGGACTGACTATCTATATTTTTTTTTCATTCCATCGAGGCTGAGCCTGTGACGCTTTTGTGAACGTTGGCATCAATTTTGTGTGAGGCGGGCGGGGAGCAAAAGCTTGGCATCGGCGGTCATCTTGGCTCATGTCAATTTGTGGAGCGGCCTTGCTCATCCACGCCCGCGCTTTTGAGCATTGCCTTGTTCCGTCGTGGAGGTGGTGCCTTGCCGTGTTGCCTGCGCAGGGGACGCGTGGTGCAAACAGTTTTGGCTGGGTGATTGTCTTAGGCTGGGGACGTGTTTTAGCGATGGGACTGCGCTGGGAAATGGATATGGGAAGTAGTAACTACCTACGTAGTTGGGGGCGTTGATGCGCTGGTTGGCTGGGCCTGCGAGCGTGTCTGGTGAATCTGGATTTTTGGCAGAATGCGAACCAGGGGAAAAAACAGCACCTCGAAAGACCATTTACAGATTCCGGGCTTCTTCTTTTCCCCTTGCTCAACCTGCTCGCTACCTTGTCCCAAGTATCAAGAAAAATGCTATCCGGATCCTTCTTGTTTGAGGCAAGGTCAAGTGCTTACTGAACCAGAGGACGTATAGCATTTCGAGAGAATTGTTAGTTGGAGGTCCAGCTGTGGCAAGGGTGCCACGTGTGATTCTGACCAAGAATTTAAAAAGTCAACTATTCAGCAACAGATCAATTGATGGTAATGTTTAAACTAGACTTGCTTGTACTCGGTAGCATGGCCGTTTCCCCAAGTAGGGCTAGCGCCATTCTGTCTCCCAGGCCCCCCACCATTTGACCACCTTGGATCAAATTCGGAGCTCAACACCAACCTCACTTCATCACCACATCGGTGGGCATCCAACCAGCCCAGCTGTCCTACCACGTCCCCATCGTCACCTCAATTCCTCGATCCGTCCCACTGTTGCTAGTACACTCAAGATGTCTCAACCACGGGTAGAAGAAGTCTCCGACAGCGACCCAGACGTGGCGTCCGACCCCGAAGAAGGCGACATTGACGACTTTATCGACTCGGACATCATGCGCCGCATACCCCAGCAGCAACCGCCGCCCAGATCCTCTGCACCACCAGCCTCCGCCCCCTCAAACCTGCCCAGCCAAATGCTCGCCCCCGACGCCGACCGCTCCGCCTACTCCTCCTTCCAGTGCATCTACCCAGTCTACTTTGACGCCAGCCGCACCCTCTCCCAGGGCCGCCGCGTGCCGGCTTCGCTCGCCGTGCGCAGCCCCCTGGCGCGCGAAATCGCAAACGCCTGCTCCCGCCTCCGTCTGCCCACGCTGCTCGAGCCGGAAAAGACCCATCCCAAGGACTGGGCGAACCCGGGCCGCGTAAAGGTCGGCCTGAAGCAGACGCCCCAGAATCCGTCGGGCATCAAGAGCAAGCACCACCTGTACATTTTGATTGCCAAGCATTTGCAGCAGAACCCCACCACGGAGAACTCGCCCGGGCTGAGGGTAAGGATGGGCGGGCAGGTGCAGCCGCCCGAGGGGAAGCCGTACCCCAAGCCCGCGGTGCCGCGGGGCTGGAAGATGAACGAGTACTTGCCGTATTTGAGTCCGGCCATGACGGGCGGCGGCGTGTCGGAGAATCTGTTCAAGGACATGATGAAGGAGATGCAGAGCGGGGGGGATCCTATGAGTGCCTTGATGGCGGGTGCGGCTGGGCACGGGGGGGACGAGGGGAGTGCGGGATCCGGCGGGAAGAAGAAGAAGGACAAGAAAGGGAAGGGGAGGTCATGATGAAGGCCGGGAGGGGGTGTCTCATTTCTTTTTTTTATGGTGCTAGAGGAATAATGTGTATATGATCTGGGCGAGACTCACGACACGCTGCCCCATCAAAACATGAGATGATGAAAATGGCATGGCCAGCTATAGAAGAGCCATGGGTTTATAAGAAAAACAGTTGCAAAGGCACAAAGGGAAAATGAACCATACAACGGCCAATATCAATACTATATCGGTCTAGAATGTGCATGGAAGCTCCGCGTACCGAAATACTTGGACCGCGTTTGCACAAGTTATTTTCCTCAATAATGGTATGTTTTTTCTCTGTTACTTTTTGTTTTTACACGGATATAAAACCGGGCTCGTGAGACTGGGCATGGCTGCCCCTTTATGGCACCAACAAACTTTGAACCACAATGTCGGAACTTGGCGTCTCCAGAGAGGACGACCGGCCATGTGCAGCTGGGACTACGCGCGTCCAAAAGAGATGAGAAGAAGTGGAAACGGCGGTTCTCAAGACGCCGAGGGTCATGGTCCATCGCCATAGTCTCGTTCTGGTGGCTCGACACCTCAACACATCACCACTGCTGGAATCGCCCAGCTGTCCATTTTGCACTTGGCGGTTTGGCCACATGTACGTGTTCCCTTGGTCTTTGGTTCTGTCCCAGCCTGTATACCTACCTAGTTAGGTGTTTATGCTTATTCCTATTCCAAGACATACCAAGGTATAGTAGGTATGCAGGGAACGTATGCAAGAAGGCGCAATTTGAGTTCCCTGCCGATTCCCATTCTCGATAAGCCATGTCGAACAAAGAACCCCATCGTGGAGAATTCTCAATCCCTCTGAGCAGATGTCGGCTCCTGAAATAGCCCTAACCCAGGTATATAATCTGACTCTAAGCTTGACCCTCATGCATATCTCTAACCCTCGCTCCTCCTAGATACATTCCAACTTGATCTCGACCAGGAAGCGGATATCCCCTAGCTCACTCACAACGGCCTTTCAAGCGGCGAGCAGATGCTCTGTTCTAGCACCAGCAGCGAAGCGTTCCTCTGAAGCACCGCCGCAAAACGTGCGGCCAATGCCGATAACAAGTTGACAACCACGCAACGGCTACACAAACCCCTTGAGCCAGGCTAGGGCAGAGAAAAGAGAAAAACATGGCTTCTATTAAACACTTTCCCAAGTCTTACACCCCCATTCCCGCCACAAGATACCACTAGATACCACAAGTATCTTCCTATCCCAGCCTACTCAGGTACCCAACTCAATTTCAACATATTCACAACACCGTCCCTTATCATGAGTCATTGACCGCCTGGTTCGGCCCTCTCCCAGCCTCGACAACGCAAGTCGTCGACACAAGGCCGAACTCTGTAAACAGGTATCATCCCCCGAACAATAAAAAGAGCGGAAAAATGAAGAAAATGAAAAAACAAAATACCGGGTACTCGTGCGACCGCGGCGGCACAAGGTTCAGCCAGCACCGAGATCCAGTATTTTTGGCTTCGCCGGCGGTGACAAAACTTATACATCAGAGAATCGTGATGCGGTGACCACAGCAAGCCTCTTGATTTGAGTTTCCATCTTTTCAATGTATATGTTTTGCGAACATGAACAGATCATGACACCGCGCGCGTGATATACACCAGTTCAGGGTTCGTGGGTTTAGGGGTATTCCGGCTAGGAAGCCGTTGACGCTACGAGGACGCCAGGCACATGGCGTGATATCGGGTGTGAAAAGAGAGATACTCGTACGTGACTAGAATGACTGGGGAATCCCCCGGCCGAGATTACCCCGCGCGACTACTATTTGTGGCTTTATACACGGGTTTGGGTCTCCCGGGGGATTGGGGGAACCGGGCTTTTAGGGGTCCAGGCGGTTTTGCTTGAGGCTTTCTCGGCTCGGAGCTAGAACGTTGCGTAGGGCCAGGTTCTTGTTCCTGGCGCGGGCGGGGGGACATGGTGGCTGGACTTGTTTAGGGGCTGGTGGCCACGTAGCAGGTGGGGGAGAGCTGCTGTTGTTGATGATGATGATGACGATGATGATGCTGTTGTTGTTGTTGTTGTTGGTGGTGGTGGTGGTGCTGCTGCTGCTGCTGCTGCTGACATTGACGTCACTCTGAGTATTGCTGGAAATAGTCATGTTACTGTTCCTTCTCATGTACCTGTCGATATTGATCTTGATGCTAATGTTGATACCGATGCTGATGCCGATGCCAATGTTGTTGTATATATTCTTGTTGATACCGACGTTGATATTGACATTCATCTTCTGCGCGCCATACATTGTCCAATCTTGCGTGTCTAATTATCCTATATCAAGATTGAATCCGTCAACTCGAGTCAGAAATGTCTAGCACGCAGTTGTTCCAAGTCCATAAAGTCCACGGAAGTTGGAACGATATCACCTCATCTTGCTCCCCCATTGCCCTCCTACATGCATGCCATATACAGCAAACAGCAACACATGGCATGCTCGCAAATCTTCACCACAAGGAACCGTGACTATCCTTCCTGTCCTCCCCATCAGCCATCTCCAGTTCCCAGCCGGCTTCACCGTAACCTCCATGACAGATACCAATCCCAAAGGTCCTTTGTAAGAGCCCAAAGCCTACCAGCGGCACCGCAGCCTCTCCCCTTCGGTCCGTGACCTCGCGTCCGCGACGACATATCAACCTCCAACAGAGAAAGGAACCGCAGAGCAGCCCACGCGCCATGCTGCTCCTCAAACCTGTTCAGAAATCTCTACAAACAGCACGTTTGTTTCGATGCCACCATGCTGGACATCTCCTCACAGCAGCCCGTCAACACCTCTCAAACCGCCTTCCCATACTCGCCCCTGCCAGCCTGTTTCACAGCCGTCAAGACTCAAGACCCGGGCGCGCAAACAAGTCAAAGCCAAGCTCACACGGTCGCCAGGCATGTTTCACACACAAAGACGCCAGACGAACAGCACCGACGTCAGGGGAGGCTCCCGGTCCGCGCCCGCGCACACATCACTTCAGCCAGCAGTGAATACTACGCGGATATACAAGAACATGTAACCAAATCGCAAGTCAAGCCAACAACCCCCGCGCCGCCAAGGGCGCATGTTGGCTCCTCCGGCAACACATTCACTTCCATCCTTCTCATACAGCCGACACATGAGTACATACATACATACACATGTCGAGGCAACAAGGTTACGCGCGACTATTCATTCACCCCAAGTCATTCGCGTCCGGTTCACTCTTTGAGTGCACCCTGGCGCAGGTTAGTTATTACCGTCGGACTATCAATGAAAAAGGCACTTCGCCTCATGAGCGAAATCGCACCCGCCATTCAGCCAGCCCCTTTTCATCCGAGGACCGGCGCCGAGTTACTCACGTGGCCACAGACGTGCCCAGCCTTGCAACATAACAAACGCCACTTGGTGACGCAACTCGCTGGTTTCATGACATAAAACTCCTTTCAGCAAAACTAATAGCACCCATGGGTGAAGTCAAATCAATGCATTATGATAAATCGGTGGACCGTGTCCTTTACACTATATACAATCCTCCCATCGCCTTGGCCCTATAGTCGCCTCGGCTCGAGTGTGGACTCTCTTCAATCTTACAAATGCACAAAGTATGTTGCTCCCGCCGCCTGCCACCTCATATTAGGCTCGCAGTCAGAAAACTCGGGGTATGCCGCGGCTATTGAGCCCCCCCAAAGTCTGATCCCATAATCCTGCCGCCAGTAAACGCCATGTCTGAAAGACAAAAGTGCACAACCAAGAAAGCAAACAGGCTGTCCCATGTCCGGAACCAACCATGACGGCCCAAGGACACGCAAAATAAAACAAAGCGCATAGGCAAAGCGCATGCAGGGATTGATAATCGTGCTGGAACAAACAAAGGTCAAAATCAATGAAAACAAAGTCGCAAAGGCAGAGAAAAATATGTATGCAAACGCCAAAGCAGCTTGTCCTCGCTATTCTCAGTTCTCCCAGTCTACTCTTGAAACTCCATTCTGAAGACTCGAGAAGATAAAAAAAAAGACTCTCAACTGTTAATGTAGAAAGAAAAAAAATGCGCGTTGCGCATGTTGCGCCATTTGCCAATTCGACTTGATTCTATTCGAGTCGGCTTCCTTCGACGTTTGATGTGTCCAAATTAGAAGGTTCGTTAGGCCTCGCATAGTCGATGCTTGGTAGCAATTGCTTGTATGACGGTCGGAAATAAGGGGTGGTGGCCTCGCTAGGCCGGTCTAGCGGATACCAAAGAGCCACCACATTCCCAGCCTAGACCATCATTGGTAGTATTGAATCATCTCCATTTCGCCTAGATGTGACTGGGAACGTCCACAGACATATCTTCAGGCTCGCTGAGATATGCCAACTGAGCCCATACTCGCCAGTGCAAAACACCGAGATGGGCCAGCCGAGTTGCCATATCCTCAACTCCTCCCTCATCTTGTCCATCGCGTAAAGATGATTCAGAGTCTCGGCATAGAGAGAGGTGATTGTTGTTGGCCACTCGTCCACCAGTGGCTACGGCGAAGAGCGAAACGCCTGACAGTGCTTTAAACTCACGGACTCGGCCCGCTAATGCAGTCATCAGCCTGCTGTGGAAAGCCTGCTCGACCTCTTTGTAGATTTGTGAATCAACCCGGCACACATTGTCCATGAGCTTCCCCTCAAACGTTGGCAGAAACTCCGACGGGGCATTGGTATACCGGAAGATTTGAAGAGCCATTGCCGGGGCGATAGTCTGCCATCGATTGCAATAACGCGACGATGGAGGCGTCGACTGCAACAACGCAACCAGCGAGTTGTACACATTCTTGGCCTTGATTCGTGATTCGCAGTTCTCCGGCGCGACATATGAAGGCATGGATAGAGAAGAGCGTGGGGAGGAAGATGCAGAGCTAGAAGAAGAGCTAAGTGCGAGACTTGACGGCCTAGAGTTGGACAGTGGCGTGTTGAAGTTAAACTCTGAAGTTGGCATTGTGGACGAGTTAAAGGTATCCTCGTCAAGGGGCCGGCACCCGCGACCGAACATCCTTGAGCTATAGCGTGCCACCCGCTCCAGATCCTCGTACATGCGCATGCAAATATCCAAGTTGATTGCGTCAACCATGTCTGACCGGAGCTTCATAATTCGCTCTTCGTCAAACAAAAAGGTGCTGGGCACTCGCTTCTCCCCGGATGAGGGGAGAACCAGACGAGAGAGGGCTTCAAAGAAGACGCCCATGTCGCCAAAGGTTTGCGTCGTGTTAACAAGCGTAGCAGAATAATTTCTCTCAAATTCTCGATACCATTCCCGAGCCCCGGTAATGTCCACCTTTCGAGACTGAATCTTCTTGACAAAGAATTTTTGCTCAAAGTGTGTCGTATCCTCAATCAAGACAGGTCTCAGACAGCGAATTTGATGGTTTGCAACGTCCAGCTTCATAGCTTCCAGTACACTTAGTAAGCTGCGCATTCCAGTGACAAGTTGATCCAAATCAGAATCGCGATTGCCGTCGCGAAGCTGTGTATACATGGTGTCTACCCAGTCATCCCGCATCGGCGCGCAGTGAGACTTGAGCACTTGGGAAAGCCAGAGAGCCAACTTTTCCAAATCGGCGATGCCCTTGTAAAACTGCTGCATCAACAGTTCGATATTAAAGCCTTCGTCCAAAAACTGGCGGTCGCGTTGGGGAACCAGCGTCTGAATTATTTCCTTGACGGCCTTGAGCAGCGAGGGGAGTGTCCAGTCGTCGGACTCTCCATGTTTGGCATGGAAAGCGGGTCGGTCTATTATGAATAGCGTCAATTCCTCCTTCAACGTCCGCCAAAACTGATTTGCCCTCTCTTGCTTTTTTCGCCCCTTCTCTCCGTCCAAATTCGGCCTAAAGTGCAGCTCAGGGTCGAAGTTTATGTCGTGCCGTAACTTGGGATTATGGATTATCTTTGATACGTCCAGTTCGCTCAGAGTAGCTTTTGTGACTGGGGGCTCAACAGGGAGCGACTGATGAAGAGAGTGCCGCCTTGAATGCCGTGTTACCACCGGTTCTGGTGTTGGCGAAGACGACGGTGAGTTGCTAGACGGATTTCTGGATAGCACTGCGGCAGCGGGTGTAGAGGATCGCAGGGCCGGATCACACCGCCGAGGCGATTCTTGTGATGTTGACTGGTTTTTGCCTGCATTTTGTGCCTCGTCCTGAGGAGCCTGCTGCATCTGGACATCGGCATCTTGTATTTGCTCAGTCTCGGTATTGGGTCCGGGGGCTGAGGTTGAAAGATTCCTGCGTGGTCTCTCGACAGGGCCGCCAGTATCCTGCTCTGGTACCATGTTAAGAATTGATTATGCTTCTTCCTTGACGTGGGCGTGAAAGTTGAGTGTGCTGGCCCTCTTGGTTGTCGGCAGAAGCTGTGCGAGTTATTTCGTTAGTTGGTCCGCTAGGGAAATCGAGTGGCTTCCAATATGAACCAAGTGACGTCTTCCTTCAACTATGACGGTTTCCGTGTTAGCAGAAAGAGCAACTTCCGTATTTCAAGATTATGGATCATGCAAACGTGCGAGGTGAAACGCAGCCTGCAGTCACGAGGTCCGGACAGTTGCAGACTCCAGTCGCCTATTTGAGGGCGAGCTGCAGCAACTTCGGCCCAGGGACCACGTAAAAAAGGCTGTCGGCAGAAAACCCCCCATCATTCACAGTCCGAACGAGACACAAGGCTGTGCTTAAGCAAATTACAGCAGGGGGATGTGGGAAAACGTGGTGCGGCCTCGTGGTGCTTACATCCAGATATAAAGTCGGTGTGGTATGAAGAGTGATATCTCGAAAGGTAAGATGCCCGACTGGGGTACGCTCAACCAGGGACGAGTTTTTCGACGGGGTGGCGTATGGATTATTTCTGCCGGGGTTTTTATATTTCGTGTCCTCCAAGTCGTGTTCCGTCTTTATTTGTCCAAAGCACAAACACATACGGCAAACAACTTTGCTGTGACGAGTTCGAGTTCGGGGTCGGGTCGGGTGCCGTTGGGAAGGGATGCCCCGTATGTCGCCCAAAGAGGGAATCAGAGTGGATTAGGCGTAGGCGTAGGCGTGGGCATAGGCAGTAGTGACTCTTAAATGTGCCCAAGGACTGGACGAGGAGTCAGAAGGCTTTCGAATGAGGGTCTGAAAATCAAAATATCAAAAGTCATGAATAAAGAATTGAGAACAAAAAAAGGCAAGAGTTGGCACAATGGAGAGTGGGAGGGAGGGAAGGAGTGAAAAGGGAAAGAAGTCGAGATCAGACGGGGGACCCAAAGAACAAAAACTGTTTCTGAACGGAAGGAGCGAAGCGGACTTGTCCCTTGGGATTGGGACTCGACCTGGATCCCAGGGAGGCGATGGCGCCGGCAAGGAAAGTGACTTCGAGAAAAGGAGGGCCGGGACTTTCGCAAGGGGACGGAGGGTGATCAAAGTCCACATGCGCACTTGCGCATTGAGTGGGAATGGCATTTGGCATGGGCAGCCATGACATTCGCGGAAGTACATCGACTCCATCCATGGCGCCAACGGTACGAGTCGCCGTGCAGGAAGGGAGCACGGAGGAGTGAGTACTTTCATTTTTCATTCATTACACGAACACCAAGCCAGTGTGGATGGTCGTCTGGGTTCGGTCAAGCAAAGGAATGACTAGTGCAGGGCAAGCCGCCACCGGCCACCCGACAGGTACTTGATGGAGAAGGGGGGGGGTCTCTTCCCCGTCACAGGGTCCGACTGGTGGTACTTGGTACGAGTAATGTCTGGGACTGCCCACCTGAACAGCCGGAGTACGCCTGCACGCCCTAACATTGAACGCCTATGCCACTTGGCGCTGTAACCGGAACGCTAGTACAACTGCACACCTACGCCTCACGAGCGGCTGGTCTGGTCTTAGTAGCGCACCAGCCGTTACAGCCAAGGTGTCCAGCAGCGGTGTCAGCGGTGCAGTGGTGTCGCCATGCATCCCCAGAGCACCAGTGACTTGAGCTGGCTGGCGCCTTCAATGTTGCAATGTTCACTTGCAATGTTGGCTGCCAACATCGGAAGTGGACAAGTTCACTATTGTGGCCAAGCCTAGTGCTTGTTCCTGTTGCTTCCTCACGCACTCGGCAAATCGTACTCGGGCAGCAGGACTCTAGTCAAGCACGCAGCCGCACGGCCATCTCTCACCCTGCGTCCAGACGTCCATTGATGTCAGGTCCATGCCGGCGCAGGTCGACGGTGCCCAGTGGGCGTCAGTGTGTGTCAATGGGTGTTCAGTGGGTGCCAGTGGGTGCCAGCAGGTGCATCGCAGGTGGGTGCGGCCGAACATTGCAGCATTGAGAGCACATGTGCACCACCAGACCGTCAATGCATGGCAACGGATGTACCTGAACCTCCCAAGGGTCAGCGGTATGTGGGTTGGCTCGCAATACTTGGCGTCAAGTCTGGTGGTGCCTTGAACCTCGAGCAATACTACTAGTAATAATCCAAGTACCACGCCAGGCTGGACACGAATGCAGACCTCCGTGACGACGCCGGGCGCAGGCGCAAGCCTCCATGCCGCATTGCTCCGACGCAGCTCGACTGCAAACATGGGGCCTTGGAAGCCAAATGCCTAGCTACCCAGCGGTGGGCTGGCGCATCTCACAGTATTTGCCTTGAAAGTTCTCGTTTTCAGCTTCATCACGGCTGCTTGTATGGAGCCCTTGCAGTGGTGCGCCAGTGCGCCCGATACGGTGGCTCTCCACCGCAACGGCAAGGCTTGCATTCGCGCCGTCGTTCAGAGTCCGTCTCGCGACTTGGTCTCCGTAAAACTCGCCAGGCAGCATCCGTCAGCGGGTCAAACGGCGGTCCAAAAAACGAACAGCGGCAGCACTTGAGACCATCGGTGGCGCCTGGCGGCAGCAAGTGTGGGCATTCAATTGTCATGACCTCCGCACGTAAGTAGTATACTGCGTGCTGCGAAGTACTTAGATGTACTTGACGTTGCTCCCTTCAGTCCTTGCCTTGCATCTTCACTCTGCTCTCGTGGTCTCAAGGATGTCCCGGCAATAATGCCCGTCAGTCGTCGAGGTACATATATCTGAGTACACAAGTAATAGCGACCTGCGTTGCGCATCGGCCTATGCGCCAGGCTCTTTCGGCAATGTTCGATGTTGGTCCTGGTCAATTCAACAGTCCCAGTTCCAATGTTTCGAGGGCCTTTGTACCAGGACAAGTTTAGAAACTCATGGCCGCCGGGCACCCCGGCATGGTTGCAGTCTTGGGCGGCCAGAGCCTGCGCCAGATGTACCGCTACATGCGCAGTCGCAACCTTCCTCCTGCAGTCGCCAAGTCACATCGACCTGCTCGGCAACTCCAGGAATCGACGACTGTGCTTGGTTCAATGTTCGATTGCTCAGCGTACGGGCTGGTATTAGTGGCCCGGCCGTGCGCCCCCCCCCCCAAATAGCCCATCTCCCATGTTACGCCCATCAATCGCCGTGCCCTTGCCCTCCCTCCGATGCAATGGGGACAGGGGGCGTGCGTGTTGGCTTGGGCGCGGCCTGGGTATGGATTAGGTGTGGACTTGGGCCTCGCATTGCTGCCAGTACGACGACTCCATGTCCGTAGCACTCAACGTATGCAGTAATATTTTGGGTTCACTGTGGATGGAAATTTGAATCGGGGGCGTCTTGTGTTGGCGCCATGGCCCGCGACCTGGGACACGGAGACTGCCATCTAAATTATGGATACGGAGTGCTTATTGCACAAAGCCCAACGAGATCTTTTGTCTGCGCCTCTTGAGCCCCTTGGCTGTGAGGTCTTTGAAGTACTACTACTATGCATGTTGTTGAGCTACGGAATATTATGTTTCACATAAGCGGCCCTATGCCCTTCGTTCTTTGCACCACTCAATTACGTATCGGCTCTCCAGCACTAGTCCCCCTTTCCTCGGCTTCGCTTCACAAATGTCCCAATCAAACACCACCCCTTGGCCTCAGCGTCGTCCAAGTCGACACAATCTCAACTCGCAGACAGAGCCGCTAGATGTACTACTCATTCTGGGGCATCTTGACCCCCTGCGAGCTCCCGGCCCCGAGTCCCGAGCTCCGGGAAGAAGGCCGATACTTTATTAAAAGCAGAGAAGACGGATGTATTGTTCGGGTGACATCATCCGTTGCCAGAGACCTTCATCGCAGACTACCGCCGCCGCTTTGATGGGTGACTTGCCCATGGCCTGCTTGACACGGAGCAATCCGTACTTGGCCTAAAAAAAAAATTAGAATCGAGCATTGACGTTGCCAAAGGCTGAGCCTCCTTGTCGTTTAGCGTCGGCGGGATATTGGTGGCGGTTCACGTCGTAGGTGGCTAAGGCCTTGAACACCTGTTTGTTTACTTGGTACAGAGTAAAAGCGCAGTGACTGCTCATGATTCTAAAGTTATCGGAGCCCACCCGAGCCTTTGTATCCCCACATACAACACTCAAGTACTGCGACTGTGGCGGACGCTCCGAGGCCGCCACTCATATTTGAACCGACGGCATTACCATTCTGGCAACTTACGATTAAGAAGAAAAATGTGCGGATTGTCAGGCTCCCCCCCCTTTCATGTCGTCATGTAACATGCTCACGCGCGCACGCTCCGTGTCCCGTGCCTGGTTCAGCATCATGATAGTCGACCTGGATCCCTCGGCTGGATTTGTTTGTTTTTGCCTACAAATGCTGTGTTTTCCGTAAACAACAACGCGGCTGGTGTTGTTGACCATCATTCTGTGCCGACGGCTACTGGCCACAGGTACGAGTGAGACTCTGGTACTGTATGACTAGTAATCCGCACCGGTTCGATAATGTGACTTGTTTGAGCCCTTGATGCCCTTGCATGTCTCTGGTCCAGGTCAGGGGTGGCAGAGTCTACTCAAGCTCCCATCGAGGTGCGTGCGTGCTCCCCGGCCAGGCTCCAAGGTGCTTCAAGGTGCTTGCTCAAAGGCGCTCCAGGGCTCTGCCTTGTTGATTGATATCAATTTGGGGTATTCCGTACGACGCTGAAGTGCGATCTCCTCCTCGGCCAACCTACTGTCTTGGGTATGATGCAGCCAGCTGGTTGGCTGCGGTGGTTCCACACTTCAAATGGTTAAAATAAAACTCTCCCTCATAAAGTACGCAGGGCATCCTCCAGTCAGGCTGATTACCTAGATATTTATTTATCAACTTTGGGGTATTTGCGCAGTCACCACCTGGGGTTAGAGTCCAGTACCTGAGTCGCTCCGTCGACATGCGCCCTTGGTGTCGAGGGCTGGAAAAAGAAATGGCAGTTCGACGGCTGCAGATTCGCCGGTCGAGGCTGTATTACGAAGCGACGCGTAATATTGGTTTGGGGGGCCGTGTCGTGTGTACTGCATTGTGTGAGTGTTGAGTGTTGAGTTGGTGGTTAACTTGCAGCTCGTTGATCTCTCCTCGCCGGCCAACTGGTGCATTAGCTCCGCCTGATACAGGAATAAATGCTGAGAACCTCTCGTGTCAACGGAGCAACATGGTTTTGGTTTGTGCGGCCTGCCTACACCAACCAACGCTGTGGTGGAATTTGCAGACACCATATTTCAGCGGTTCTTTACTCCGTAGATGGTAACGAGTTGAGTGGTCACTGGCTTCTTTCGGCCTCGGTCTTGGCCCGCCACGCACGATTGGCATTTCTGAGATGCAGCCTGACGGTTGCATGACTGGATTAAGCCAGTCAAACGTTTGATCGCGTCACCTGGCTCTCGCTAGCCGATAAACGCTCGGTAGCTGACAAGGCGACATCCGCAGACCTAGACGGAGTTGGCGGTCCAGATGTCTATTCGGTGCCGTACGCCACCAAGTACCGAAGTACCTGAATAGCTAGTCGCTTTGTATGGGGCATTGAGGAAGGAGCATCCGACAAGTCGCACAAACTACCCGCATCTGGTTCGGACTGGTTGAACCAGCGCTCGGGATGTTATGACAAGAAATGCTCCGTATTAGTGATGCCTCACGTCCAGTTCCTTCCCTTTCCAAGTTAGCAGTGCTTTAGACGAACCGGCACCAAACACTTCCGCACATTGGGGTAGGAGCAGCCCAGTGGCCTGACTCGCTCGCCGCCTCAGCATTGCATCTTGCTCCATGTGCAGCAGACTCTCAGCCTGTTACGCCGCAATCCGCCACCTCGCACGTACGGAGTACTCGCGTTGGAAACCTTGGTTTGACCCTTCTGACGACACATCGTGGCACCACACTGCGGTTCAACGTTCGAAATAGTATCCAAGAGGGCGGCTGTTGTTTCTTGCGGCTTGCCACAGGAGCGCGCTCCTTTCTTTCTTTGTTCGCTCCGCTGCTCCGCTGGCCAGGTGACTCTCACCTTTGGCCGTGCGGTGCATCTTGCATGGATAACCTCCCATCCATTTCGACTCCAGCATGGTCTGACTGAAGCGCATGGCGACATCCGACATGAGCCCACAGCTCTAGTCGACATGTTCTCAGCTGTTTAGGCCACAATGCAGAGCCCTCAGTGCTGGAAGCAGCCAGTAGCCGTCCGAATTGGGTGCTGCCTCGATACTACTCCGTCCTGCCCACACGCCCACGCCCACGCCCACGCCCACAAATCCGCACACCACATCGTCCGAAGACCTCGAGGCCTGCAGCCGGCTAGCTTGTGGTAATCACTTCGGGACAGGGGCGCCACTCTGGCTACCTAGCCTGGGACAGATCTACTATTTCAGAGGGAATCATTGGATGCTTTGGCCCAGATCATGGTGGGACCCTGCCGACCATGCTACCAGACTAGGTCTCCCGCACTCCTGGGACTGGGCAGACCGCGGAACAGGGATGGCTGCGTTAAAACGCATTTCAGATGTTGGTTCCACGAGTCGCTGACAAGTTTCTGGGCGCCAATCTCGTCACTCTCCTCACCGTGGCACGAAACCGCACCGCTTTCGAGACGAGGGGCTCGGACAAGCAGTACTGTGTTGTACGTATAGCACTCTCTGACTCTGGCTACGCGGACTGGGTTCACGTGTTCCACCTTAAATTTCAGACTAGTATTCCACGCAACGATTATTGCTGACGAGCCCCCGTTCCGACATCATTGAAGATGCACAGCGTGGCGTGATCGGGCGTGGCCGATCCTTCCGCTAAAGTATTCAATTCTCTGCTTCGAGCATCACAGCGTTGCAACAATACAACCCAGACACATCAGCTTCGACACCCAACAGAATACATGGGCAGGTTAGAATAAGAAAGATAATTTTGACTCGGTGCCGGAAAGTATTCTTCCTGAAATCAACAATACACTGTCACGGCCTGTGCGTATTTGGGTGTATTATATGCCAAATTACTCCATACTAGTCACGGGTAACTATTTGAATACCCGGCTTAGCCAACGTCTCATTTCACCAGTACCAAGTCAAGAGATCTTAGCGAGAGCCGGAACTTGTTTACCGAGGATAGGGACGTTCTAATTCGTGGGGGCGTTATGAGTACCGGTAATATCTGGGCAGAATGTGTTGGCATCCTGAAAAGATGTGTTCCATCCCGGAAAGTGGCGTCAATTAAAGGGAAATTAGGCACATTTGTTAAACAAAAGATTGGGTTTCCAACACGATGGCCAATATTTCTGCTTAGACTCAGATTATGGCCTTGGCCGAGCACTACACACGGGAACACTTTACATTGCAGATGCAGAGTATAGTCGACACTGCCAATCGAAAGCCACAACTACACATGAAATTCCCGCTCTGAACCCGCCAATGCCGTGGCCGTAGGTGAGGCGTCTTGCTTCTGTGCCACCAAATACGAAGCCGTGATTGGGGCCTACATTCAGACCATGCATGGGCTAACTCATGGTGCCATCCCATGAGATCATGGAGATATGTTATTCATTCATTTTGTATAGCCGAAATGGGTAAAACTGTCCATTGGTGTATGGCTCACCAAGGCTTCGTCTGACGCAGACGACAAGCTGCAAGAGTCAAGCTATGGCCGCACTGGTGATCGCACTGATGCTCGTGTAATCGGCTACGTATTCAGTTATCCCACAGCGGATTCCCACTCTGTACAATTCAGTCAACACAGGAAACCCGGTCTTTTCTCAGCCAACATAAACACACGGGTTTGGTTACCGGCAGACCTGGTATGGGCAGAATGGCAGCAATTCCGATCTAAATTCATTAGCCAACGATTGTGAGACTCGCTTTCGATCATCAACCGTCTGTTGGGCACCGTACTAAACTTGCGGCCCCTTGACATGGTGGAGACACATTACTGGGACAGTCTCACCATTTTCATACTGTTGCCGTAAGTTGGCACCACCTTTGCCAAGGGAACCGCTTGTTTGTCTCTTGACTGATCAATGTCCATCATACATACCTCTTCGTTCCTTTCTCGATACGTGGTTGAGTTGAGCCGCCTCGGAGCGGAGGAAAGCCCTCGTGCCGCGGCAAATGGTGTGCTGGCCCTCACTTGGCTGGCAGAGACCAACAACACACATTTCGAGCATAACAAGAAGCAGCCAACGAAGAATCGTGAAGATGCTTGGGTCAGTAAAACAGGGTCTCAATGGCTACCACAGAGCCGAGCTTTGAGGAACCTCCCGCAGAGCAGGGCTGCTCTGCATTCTGCCTGCATACTCCATGGGCGAGTTCACGTTGTTGGTTGGCCCTTCGCAGCTAGCCTGATGCCATGGACAATCTACTATGTACGTAGCTTGAACCGAAACCGGAAACATGCACACTTCTGACATTTTCGCCTGTTAGTGTCGCATTCGACGACGTTTCATAGCCTGCAACTATCGGGCTCAGTAGGCTACTGGCATAGAGCTCAGCCCCTTTGTCGGGGCTTTCGTTCGATATGTACATTTCATAACTAGTCCGCGATTTTGCTATGTACATCCTGCCACTCAATACTGCGTCCGGGGTTTGCCATCATGAGGGGTTTTTCGCCATGTTAACAAATATAGCAACTACGACGAGTGTCCACCTGGTCGGCGCCGGGCTTGAGGGGCGATAATTACGGTGGCTATTGAGGCCAATCCGTTCGCAACGTACACACATGGCCTTGGCTTTGTTACTCGGTACACAGCTGCCTATTTCAGTCGGACACACTCGACTGTTGGCAAAAAAAGCCTAAGACGACAATTCCACTCCCAACAAGCCCGTGCCTCTTACGGAGTACGCCACCGCCATTCAGCAAGATTGCAGTTGAAGTAGTAGTAGAAGTGGCTGTGGCTGGTGGGGAAATTTGAAATGCTCTCCCATGAGCCTCTATGGCCTGTTCGTTGATGTTCATGTCTGTTGGTCCAGGGCTAATGATCCGTTGGAATCATCAAACATCCATTGCATAAACTGATATTGCGATAGGCTGCCGCGAGGCCTGGCCCTGTCGACCTCGCTTACCCTTCAATACGCAGAGGCTAAGATTACTGAAACAAACCGACCGTTGTCCTACCGTTTGAGCATGTAATGTACATAGTCCCTCCTTCACGTCGCAGGGATCCCTCTGCCCAACTTGGAGACAAGCACAGCTGAGTACTCTTGCATAACAAACTACCGGATTGATCTCCACAAGTCATGTCGCTAATTGCCTTCTCGAACAAACGAGATGGCCACCCAATGTCCTCCTTGGGCAGAATCACCCTTTAGCAAGCCTCGCCCATCTTCATTAATGAATTCGTTGACAGAGCCGTCGGGCTATGGTTCAAAAATGAATGATGGGTTCAACAGCAAGGATGAAATGCCAAAGCTCATGGCGACTACAGCTGGGGGCACTCCTCTACAGTACGGAGTACATACAGCGATACGACACAGCAATCATAGCTGAACATGGTTCGAGGCTTCGGTTCAGAGATCCCGTGGACTCCCTGTGTGTTACCTGAATCCCGGAAACAGGACCAACTAGTGTTCCCTGTCACATGAGCCTCATCATTGTTCCCAGGTACTTCGGAGCCACCCTCGCCACGTTTTCTCCTTGGAAATCCCCAGTTGGGGCCGGGCCGGGCGACTCACGTGGCGCATGTGATCTTTATCTTTTCCAGGTCCAAGTGTGGGTAACTGGCGTCGAGTTTTGCCATTGGTGTCATTGGATTCGCCAACCCGGAACCCCGGAACCGTCAATTTAGCTACTAGTACGGAGTATTTAGACGCTATGAGTCCAGTATTTCCGCCAAAAGCCACTCAGCCTGCCTGTCAGCTGTGGTGGCAACCCGCATTCGTTCAAGCCGTGGAGTTTCCCGTGCTTCACAGGATACGAGGCAGTGTGTGTACGGAGCAGGGAGTATTGTAATGTACTGTGCATAGCAAGGTTACAGGCTATGTATGTACGTACTTTTGTACGGAGTAGTATTGCACAAATTGACTTCACATCATGCTCCGGGGCGGTGTGCGTCGGCGCAGTTGCCCTGGTGTGGTAATCCTCCGCAGGAAAGCATTCCTGCCCCTTGTCTTGGTGATGATTGTTCCCAGCGATTACCCCCCCTCCCAAGAATATGCGACGGGCCAGCCAATTTAACCGAAATATAGAGCGACCCTCCACACTGCGACGCTACTCCGCTGTCAGGTGTCTGGTCGCGTTCGAATGGGATTCTGGAAGCTAAACAAACCCTGTACGCTGGATCTCGGGATTTCTCGAATGACATGACGCAAATTCAGGGGTTGAAAGGAACGATACATTAAGTAGCTGGAGGTGCGTCGAAAGGTCCATCAACACGGCGGAGTACTACTAACTACTCTCTGAGTTGGGCAGGTAAAAAGATTCCGGAAAGTGGTCCCATGTACCGGTACTTGATGCGCTTGCGAGTCGTGTTAATATGGAGCATTCCCGGACATGCGTCATTCATGCTTCTGGGCGGCCGGCGGCCGGCGGCAATAGTTTAAAACTCTGCTCATTCTCCAGGCTGTCGGGTGAGCCGACCGTCTCCGGGCATTCGTTAATAGCGGCCTACGCCTTGCGATTAATAACTGTAGGGTTTACGGTTTCGGAGCCATCGTGACTCGGTAGTCAAAACTTGTATGTGACGGTAACGGGCGACCGTCATGGCATCGTCAACGCCGGGCCAGGCTCGACACGGTGATGCGTGGAAACTCGGGTTTAGGAAGGTAACGATTAGTTGAAAAGCTAATCGTGGTTATTTTTCGCCAGCATTACGGCTCTCATGCCTAGTGTTTTCCGGAGTTCCCTAGGTTTCGCTTTGGCCATCATACGAAAACGGTCCAGATGTCCGGAACAGGCGTCCAGATTAAACTTTGCCATGGTTCGTCATTATATTCGATGGAATAATCCCGAAATTCGACAGAGTCAAATCACACCCGAGCATCCGCATCATTCGAATTATATTCTAACCCGTCACGACTGTCGTCCTCGTCGCATCCCTCTCACTGCAAGGGTCGCCACATGCTCAGACTCTGGGAATGCCGCATCAGACGCTTCACCAAGAAAAATATTTCGGGCTCCGGTCATCCCGGCCATGGCATTCCTTTGCATTCGGACCAGTTCAATATTTGACACACGAGTAGTTTGCTGGCGTGGGGCGATGAATACCAGTTGCCTCTCTAGCGCCTGTTGCTTTCCACACGATGACCCTCTCAACCCTATATAAATGTCCGCATTCGCCAGACTCCTAAGCAACGAACAAGCTTCCGCCAAAATAAGACCCTGTTGTTTTCTAATCCATGTATCATCGTAAACAAGCAATCCAATCTAGTTCATGAGTATGGAGGCCTAGGTAATTCGTTAGTTGTTCCCTTTGACTGCAACCAGGAAAGTCGGGGCGCTGCGATAAGGCATCTCAGGAGTCCCTAATTCTACTCACAGCCATGAGAACGCAGCATATGCTTATGTACGGACTAAGCCGCTCCCCTATTCTCGCGCATTTCCAGAAGATGCCCATGACACTGCTTGCGTCAGCTGTTTTTCGTTCCTCGTCTTATCGGCGCAATTGCGCATCAACCATGCAGATCTAAAAGAGCACTGCGCCATACCCATTCTTGTTTCTGTCCATGATGCCAGGCGTGAAGTGGTGGACGTATGCGCTCGTGCAAATCAGGAGGAGGAGGACGAGGAGGAGCGATCGGAAGTTGAAGAGTGCGGACTACAGAATGTCAGGTTTCGATGGAGTTCCTACAGGCAGCGCGGGGGGGTAAGAATTTACCATGGCTGCAGCAGCTTGAGCGACAGAGATAAAACAGGAGATGGCGAAGATAAGGAGGCGCAAATCGCGGTGGTTGCGGAGGCCGCGATATTGGATTTGAATGTTGGCCTCTTAGCCTGGTATGCTCCCTACGGTCGTAGTAACTACCACGTAGTTCCAGGAGGCGCAATTGTGGGGAGGAGCAAAGATTCGCCGACCCGTGCCTTGGCGGCACATGCGCGGTGGTACTCCAAGCTCATACTTGCACTTCCTCTCAACACGATCAAGAGCTTCACTACCTCTTTTCTTCTCGCCGAGTGCATCTGACTTCCGTCTACGGACCGTGGTGCGGCGGACGGCAGAATTAATCTACGCTGTACTCCGTACTTGCCTGCCGACAATAAGCCTTACTCGGTCGCCGTCCATATCCATCCCGTCACCACATTCACTCAGCGCTCATCCCCGCGAAGCGGCACAACCACCGTCAAAATGGAACCACGAGCACGAGCCGGCAAAAATGTCGGTAAGATGAATTTTTCCCACAACGAGCGTGCGTAATCTCCCTGGTCGATAGTTCTCACGCCCTCTCCCGGGTCTGCTCCCCCGGCAACTAACCCACGCGCAGTCGCCCAGCTCCTCTACGCCCATGGCGACGTCAAAAACCCTCTCCCCGAAACAGTTCGCGTTCTGGATGAAATCCTCACAGACTTCATGCAGTCCATCGCCTTTGAAGCCACCCGCGCGGCGCACTACTCGGGCCGTCAAAAGATCAAATACGAGGACTTTGAGTTTGCGTTCCGCAAGAACCCTGCGTTTTTGGGCAAGGTGCAAGAGGTGTTTGAGAAGCAAAAGGAGATCAAGAAGGCGCGTGAGATTCTGAGGGACGGTGAAGATGAGATAATGAAGGATGCGGCCGAGGAGGAGAGGAGGAGAGAGAAGGAGGATGTTACCGGCGCAGGAGGAGCAGGGAAGGGGAACAGAGCAGAGGAGGAGCTGGGCGAGGCCGACGATGATGCCGAGGCCGAGATGGATGCTTTGGGGAAGAAGAAGTGATTGTCCTGTTGGACAGAAGGTTGGGGTTTTGGCATAAAATTTGGCGTCAAGGGTTAGCGGCATCGACGGCGTTGCTGGATTATATTGCATCGAGGTACTTGTTTGGGACGAGCGATGGGATGGCGGACCGGAGTTTATGCAGTCATGGCATTTCGTGGACTGAATGTGGACACGAGAGTCTTTATTTTAATGATACCAAGTTTCCATCTGTTACACTTCTCGGGCCAAAACTACTACTAGGAGGCGCAAAGGGTGTTTTGATGACTGTCACTAACCACGTCAGCTAAGACAAGATGGCTCGTTGGAATTTTTATTCGACATATCAGATTTTCAATAGCTCATCATAGGACATGCCTTGCGACAGTCGCACTGTCACCAAAGCCAAGGGCCGCGCGCGTGGGTATATAGGATCAGATTGGTTCTACGTAATTCGTACAAGTTGATGGTCACGATGACTACTTCCTAAATGGGCCAGTGTGGCCGCAATCACTAGCTTTTTGGGGCTACTCCCACTCGGGGGCACATTAGACTTTAGACTTTGAATCGATACGTCCTTTTTGCTGCGAAGCATCTTTTGTCCATGTGTGAAGGAATCATGTCTCAACACCACGCATAAATGCTTCAACTCACAAAACACCCAAGCGGCGACGCACAACTCTACATGACACCATCTTGGGCAGATTAGCAATGGGCCGCCAGAGATCCCTGTTCAACGACCTGGAGCCCCGCCTCCGATCCCGACCAAGGCAACCAACCTTGTTAATGCGATATCGGGCTCCAAATACTCCATCCCCAACCAACCGCCACTTACAACCAGACCAAACATGCAACTAACAACAGACGGGCGTTCACTAAGAAATCCCATCCTTCTCCGGCCTTCCTTATTAGCCAACACGGGCGCGGATTATTCCCGAGCCCTCGCCCCCGACTGGTTGTGGCGGCGTTACCAGGCCCTGATACCCAGTCGTTTCCTTCGACGGATCTCTGTACGGCTGCTTTAACTCCACATTTTGGGTTGACGGGCGCCCGATCTTTGGAATTGCGTTACTGTGACTCGCTGTATCCTGGACAAGATTTTGGGTAAAGGCGATGACGGAACCAAGTTACTTTGCACCAGACCATTGCCGCCCATTCGAGTGCTGACCTGCATGGGACAACTCCATGTAGTTACAAACTGCCACTTTTTCTCCTCTTCTTCTCCACGGCCACAACTGTTGGGGATTCAAATGGCTTCAGAGAGGGCTAGTTTTGGGAAGCGTTTTCGTCTTTTATTTGGTCAACCCACTATTGAAAACAGAAAAATCCTGGCTGCCGGTAGCCAACTCCCCCATTCATCGACAATTTGTCAACCCCGCCTCACGTAAATGGATCATGGACCAGGGACTATCATTGACCGCTCCGCGTGAAGCAACGGATGACCGGACCGGCCGGCTCACAGCAAAGAAAAACACCGGGCACGCAACATCACAGCGCGGATTTCGACATGTCCAATCACCTCATGGACGAGGTGACAAATCTCAGGTCGCCGAGGCAGAAACCCTCCGGAGCCTCTCTATAAGTCCGGCCCCCGGCGGCCGACTGTCACCGATTCCACATGGACCATATCACCCGCCGGGCGGTATACACGTTACTGCGGGCATGAAATCATCACCGCTGAAGAGATTCTGGACAGCAAACAAGCCAGCTATACTCGTTGCCCTGTCGCAGCTATTCGGCGCCACGATGAATCTAAGCGCCAGGTTCCTGGAGCTAGAGGGCGAGGGCATGCACCCCGTGCAGATGCTCCTCGTTCGCCAGGCCGTCACATCCATCTGCTGCCTGGCGTACATGTGGTGGGTGAGCATACCGGACTACCCATTTGGCAAGAAGGGGATCCGGTGGCTCCTCCTGGTGCGCGGATGCACAGGCTTCTTTGGTATCTTTGGCATGTGGTGGTCCATGATGTACCTCCCGCTGGCCGACGCAACCGTCATCACGTTCCTGGCCCCCGGCGTCGCAGGATTCGTGTGCTACTTCCTCCTCAAGGAACCCTTCACGCGGCTCGAGCAGCTCGCCACGCTCGTGGCCCTCATGGGTGTCGTCCTCATCGCCCAGCCCGCGGCTTTGTTTGCGACGACGGCCGACGCAGCCAGCTCCAGCTCCGGGCGAGCCCGTCGTGCCTCCTCCATCCCCGGCGCTGATCACGAAACCACGCCCCGAGAACGACTGCTGGCTGTCGGAGTGGCCCTGATCGGCGTCCTTGGTGCCGCTGGCGCCTTCACGACTCTCCGGGCCATTGGGAAGCGGGCGCACCCCCTGATTTCTGTAAACGCCTTTGCTGTGATTTGCACCATTATATGCGTCACGGCGCTGGGGCTTGGCCCCGTCCTGGACATCGGGCAGCCTTCTCTGCGGTGGATTGCGCCGACGAGCCTGAAGCAGTGGCTGCTTCTGCTGTCACTGGGCGGGCTCGGCTTCGTCATGCAGTATCTTTTGACGGCGGGCCTGGCCGCCGACAAGTCGAACCGGGCGAATGCCATGATCTACACGCATATGCTGTTTGCTGCAAGCTTTGATCGCTGGATATTTGGCCGGCGCATGGGGTTGATGAGCTTTGCCGGATGCACGCTCATCCTGGGCAGTGCTGTCGGCGTCATCTTTATGAAGAGGGCACCTGCACCGCCAAAGGCCGAGGATGTGGAGAGGCAAAGCAATCTGTCTGGTGAGGCTGAAGGGTCGCCCATGCTCGTTGGTGTTGCTGGGCATACCGAAAGTGTGAATCTCGAGAGAATTAGATAGGCAAGCCGCATACGTCCTGCCCGCACGTTAGAATACACGAATTGCAGTGTAGATGAAACATACCGAGTTCTATTCTACTCCGTTTCCCGTCCGCCACTACCACATATAACCATGAGAAAACATAAACGTGATTACTTGATTTCAGCACAATGTTAAACCTGATGGGAATATACCTCAAACTACGTTGGAGTAGCACATGCGTCGCCAAATGATGTACTATTTGTGCACGCCTTACAGCATACAGGGTAAGTGTGACTTTACGCACGCAGGGACCACGTCACGTGATGGTAAAACTAGCAGTCACGTCGCGACGCCTCTAGCAAACGGGGAGCTGTAAGGCTGGGCGCGGAAAAAAAGATTCGAAATCGGAAAAGCAATACCAAAACACCAACGAATCGACAACGTTCCCCATCGATTTCGCGCCCCCTGGAGCATGAACAAAGCTTTTTAGAAGCTCCCCCAAAGCGAACGCGGGTAAAACGGCATTTTCGTTTTTTCAATCGACGACGAAGGACTGTTGTTCCCTGGGCATCGGTAATCGCCAAACCGCCAAAATGGTCCAGATCAGCGAAGTCAAGGGCAACAAGCGGGACAACCGCACAGCAGCTCATACACATATCAGGGGACTTGGGCTGAAGTCTGATGGGTTTGCGGAGAAGAATGCGGCCGGATTTGTAGGCCAAGTTCCAGCCCGAGAGGTACTGATGACACACTCCTTTTTTTACACGCTCTTGTTTGAAGGGCCGGTGATGGGGCTTGCTAACGTGTCTTCTTCTTCTTCTTCTTCTGTCAACAGTCGTGCGGCGTCGTGGTCGATCTGATTCGGTCTCACAAGATGGCGGGCAGAGGGGTGCTTCTCGCGGGAGGACCTGGCACGGGAAAGACGGCGCTCGCGCTCGCCGTCAGCCAGGAGTTGGGAACCAAGATCCCGTTCTGCCCCATTGTCGGCAGCGAAATCTACTCGACCGAAGTCAAGAAGACGGAGGTGCTCATGGAGAACTTCCGGAGGGCAATCGGCCTCAAGGTCAGGGAGACCAAGGAGGTCTACGAGGGCGAGGTCACGGAGCTCACGCCGGAGGAGGCCGAGAACCCGCTGGGCGGCTACGGCAAGACCATTAGCACGCTGCTCATCGGGCTCAAGAGCGCCAAGGGGCAGAAGAAGCTCCGCCTCGACCCCAGCATCTACGAGGCGATCCAGAAGGAGAGGGTGACGGTCGGCGACGTCATCTACATCGAGGCCAACACGGGCGCCTGCAAGCGGGTGGGCAGGTCGGACGCCTATGCGACCGAGTTTGACCTCGAGGCCGAGGAGTACGTGCCCATCCCCAAGGGCGAGGTGCACAAGAAGAAGGAAATCGTGCAGGACGTGACCCTACACGACCTGGACGTGGCCAACGCCAGACCGCAAGGCGGTCAGGACATCATGAGCATGATGGGCCAGCTCATGAAGCCCAAAATGACTGAGATTACGGAGAAACTACGCGCCGAAATCAACAAAGTGGTCAGCAAGTACATCGACCAAGGCGTGGCTGAACTCGTTCCGGGCGTGCTCTTCATTGACGAAGTAAGTCGGCACAATTCCATTCTCGTCCCTGGCTCCTCCATTCTCTCCTAGTTCCCATGTTTCACTTTTTCTGGAACAACCTCAAGGGCGACCATGGGGGAGAATAATGAACCCCCTCCCCACCCCCCTCCATTGACAAATACTAACCCGCATCGTCCGTAGGCGCACATGCTTGACGTAGAATGCTTCACCTACCTCAACCGGGCTCTGGAATCGCCGATTGCGCCGATTGTGGTCCTGGCGTCAAATCGCGGAATGTGCACAATAAGAGGCACTGACGACATTGTCGCTGCCCACGGCATTCCAACCGACTTTCTCGCGCGGCTGCTCATTATTCCCACCGCCCCTTATCAAGCCGACGAGATCAAGCAGATTGTGCGGATACGAGCCTCCACCGAGGGCGTCGCCATCACGGATGCGGCTATAGACAAGATCTCGGACCATGGCGTGCGCATTAGCCTTCGGTATTGCTTGCAGTTACTGACCCCGGCAAGGTATGCAGCTTGGCCCTTTTTTTTCTTTTTTGCTTGTACTCCTTTGTTTTTCTTTTTTTCTTCTTGTTTCGTGAAGAACCCCTGCTTAGGCAGCCGCTTTCTTCCTTCCCTCTTGTTTCTCTCTTCCCCCCTCCGGCCGAGATGCTCTAGTGCCGAGTGGTACATGGGGCGAGGACGTGAGTGGTCCGTCGGGATCGTTTCCTCGGCGGGCGTGGACTTGTGTCTGAGACATTGTCGCTGACAAAACAACACAACAGCATTCTTGCAAAAGCCAACGGCCGCTCCCAGATTGACGTCCAAGACGTTGGCGAGTGCGAAGACCTGTTCCTCGACGCTCGCCGTAGCGCTTCGCTATTGAGCAGCGAAGCTGGACGTGACTACATCTCGTAGTGTAAATTTTTGTTGAGGTTCAAATTTTTTTTTTCTCTTCCTTCAGTCAGTTGGAGTTGCATCCAATAGCCGCTGCTCGTTGCCGTGTTGTCTAGATTTTTAGAGGGGAAAGTCAAAACGAACTGGATTTTACTTTTTGTGTTAACTACTGGAGATGGAGAGATGGCGCCGGGATAGGGCTTGATTTTGGCTTTTTGTTTTCTGTCACCTTTCACATCACGCTTGTTATCTTTGCCCCATTGTTACTGCTGGTTTTTATAGGTAGCAAGGAATGACTACTAAGAAAGAAGTGTACGTATTGGAGAACACGAGAAGGGCGGAGGGGATGATGAAAAAAAAATCAAGGAATAAACGTCTCGTTACAGGTGTGCAGGCAACAAGTGACCCAGGCACAAGCCATGCAAGACAGGATCAAAATGCTACGAGACTTGCTGGCCCCCATCTTGTTGAATATGGATTCATTGGCTCCCAGCTTCTTCCTGAGTAATGGCATTGCAGACCATTCTTCTGCGAGGCATCGTCTACGACGTTGCCTGCGAGGCCGAGACATCCAGGGGACTGTGTAAGATGGACCACCACCAGCTTGGGTGCCTGCTTGGTGGCCCCCCAAAGCACCAGACACACCTCATACACACATCCGCATCATCATCACACCATCTCCACGCAGCCCCAACCTTCCAACCTTCCACGAGTGACCGGGGGCCACACTTGCAGAGTTGGATCGTCCAGAGTTGGCGCAGATTCAGTATCACGTGCAGGAATATGTTGAGCCGAGTTCGGATGGCCCGTCGTCTTTGTCTCAGGCATTGGGCATTCCAGACGCCATCTAACTTACATTCCTGTGGGGGGTACTGGGCTTGGTCATTGTCGCCCTTGGGTGAGGTTGGGGCGGGTACGGGGTGGAGGAGGTCTTCATGTCCAGAAAGCCACACGGCGGCAACTGTGGATGGCGTAGTGAAAGCCTCTGATTCAACACACACACCTAGAGCCGAGAGAGAGAGAGAGAGGCGAGAGAGAGACCTCTTGGGCAGGCAGGCCGTGCTAGGATGTCAAGCATGCTGGGACTTCGCCGTTACAGCCGATATGACAAGACGAAAGCATGTAGGTGTGTCTTTTCTTGATTATCCTCGGTGCTGGGAGCTTGTTCATAACCGTTGATAGTCCCTGGTACCTTTCCGTTACCGGTTTCTTGGTAGAATCCTAAAACGAAGAGCAAGAACGATGGATGAAGTGCCGACAGTCTAGCACGGGGGTTCCGTAGATGTTTGTAGGGTTCTGCTGGCCGGACAAAGGAATAAGCTCTGCCTGGATCCGATCTGACAGACGATCGAAACCTTCTGGCACAACCGGGGCTGGCTGCCAAATCCACATTGGCGGTCTCCCGAGACATGTACGAGTTCCCACTGGCTCAGACTGCTTCGCTGTCGAGCCAGATAATGGCGGCCAAAGCCAGCCAGCCTTGAGCTTATCCAAAGGCGGGTTGTCGGCGAGCCAGTTCTCATTGTCAACTGTGGTAGGCCTGACGCTCGTCCAGAGTGCAAGAATACCAGCGAATATTCTCTCTGGCAACAGCCTTTCCCACCACTCCGAATTTCGAGTATGCTCCCTCCCCATTCTTTATTATCCCTAGACGTCCTGGCTCTGCGTCTTGGCCGTTTGCTCATATTTTCATCTTTCACCTCCGTGAATTACATCACGACCCCGAAAAAACCTCACAGCTCGGGGTTTGGTGTAAGCTGGGACGCAACTGGGTGAGCATCCTTGCACCCCCCCCTTTTTCTCACCGTCGTTTGCCCCCATTCGCCGCACCATGACCGAAGTACTGTCTTTCGCTACTCGAGATATGGAAACCGTGAGTGCTTCTCTTCATCCTCACATAAGTCTCCAGAGGCCCTTCAGAAATAGCGGAGGCTTTACACTGGCATCAGACGGGAGACAATCTCCTAGCCCCTTTAGGTCGGGCTCGGGGAGAAAAAGGGCGTCGGCCATCAACACTGCGGATGCCAACCACGGCATGTTTGAGCCACTCAATGTTGGTGCTTCTAGTCAAGATGGCCCCCGCGATATAATATGTCTGTGTACCCCGGCACCCAAGATACCCAGACCAAGAAATGGTGAGTGAACTTGCAAGCAGTCACATTTTGCCACAGATTTCTTAGGCTCTCCCTGGCGCTTCGGGAGGCTTGCTGGGGAGTATCCTGAGAAGCAATGTTATCACGGGATAAGTCAACAATAGACACTTGTGTTTGACGACTTCTGCTCCCGCAATGAAAGCTGTGTGATGGCTAACTAACTTGTTCCGTTTCAGCATTCATTTTGTATCGCCAACACCATCAGTCACAAGTCACCGCCGAAAACCCCAAGCTTTCGAATCCAGAAATATCCAAAATTATTGGAGACAAGTGGAAACACGAAAGTGAAGATGTCAAGGACAACTGGAAGAAGCTGGCTGAAGAGGAGAAGCAGCGCCACCAGCATCAGTATCCAAATTACCGATACCAGCCTCGAAGGAGTGCCAAGAATCAAAGCACCTGGACGAGCACATCACCATCGGATGAGCATGGTCGATGCCCGAAATGCCATGGCCGTTCCATTTCAACACCAAGGACACCTTCGACGCCATATTCAACCTCACCAGCTGGAAATTTCACACTGGCGTCCCAGCCTCAGCCAGGGTTAAGGCGGCCAGACACGGCTGCCTTGTCTCGTCGATCGAGCTTTGAGCAATCCCCGACCAGTGGGCTGCCGTTCACCCACCAGCTGCCGCCTGTTCGGGACGTTGAAAAAAGTGAGCCGAGTTCTCCTGAGATCAAACGGCGACGTGCGAATGGTGTAGGCGGGTACCATGTCATCGCTGGAACAGCCGGGGCATACACTACCAGACCACCTGCACCCCCAGATTTGAGCCGCACACTGCCGGAGGGCACTACTGGCCGGGCGAGGCATTACGTCGGGACGACATTGCCAGACCTGGCCAGCCTTCCGAGGTCACAGAGCGGTCCTATGCCACCGCCTCTGCGGCCTCCAGGGTCCTCGCCGTGGTCAATGGACAAGGAGCCTCTGGGTCGTCGACACAGTGGCTTTGACGAATCTCTGCGGTTGCCGCCCCTTCAAACATCAATTCCTCCCTCGCCTTCGAGGTCGCCAGGGGTGGAAAGTAGGCATGCAGACATACCGTCAGCGAGATTAAATGTCTCACCGACGAGGAAGCCACACTCGATCAGCCAAGAGACAATGGCGATGAAGAAACCAAACTTGAGCCAGAAGCTAGGCATTTTGTCCACCATTACACGGGTGTTGCCTCCAGAAGGTCAGCATGGGCCACACCGTGACAAGCGAGGGGTGTTCATCGCCGTTGAAGGCAACGCAAGCAAAGGGCTTCTTGATGAGGTTGGTGTGTCTATAGAGAAAGCCTTGGCGGCAGGCGGAGATGTGGCCCTTAAAGTATGGTCAAATGAAGCTGGTCTGGCGGAAGGGAGATCGACTAAGACCTCTGCTGAAACTGATCAAGGGAATGATGGTGCTGCCGTGGACAGTCTGCTCTCAGAATACTTTGATACCATTTTATCTTGGCGGCAAAAGTCAAAGCAGATTGCCTATCACGTCACAGGCGGACGTGCTGGAGGCACTATTCAAGACCAAGACCAGGAAAAGGATTCAAAGGTGGTGCAAGCTCCGTCGACTGAGGTATGCACTCCGCCAGATGATGGGAGACGTCCAACGGCTGCGCCAAAAATGCCGGTTGCTTTGGTGAAGGGTGGTTTCAGTCTGACCATTTCAGACAAGTATGCTTCTGCCATGACCATGTCGGACAGATACAGCCCTGTAGACCATTGGCAATGGACGGCCAGTCTTTGGCGGGGAACTGCCAATCCTGATCTGGTTGTGCATATACAAGAAAGTCAGGACGATGCTGCTAAGCCAGGCGTTGTCGACATCTCGAGAAATATGGGACTGATCTCTGTAAGAGTATTGACCGGGCAAGGCTTGGATGAAGCAACAGAGCGCAGGATGGCCTTTGAGGTGATGGAATGGATGAGGGAGGCCTTCTCCCGAGACTGAGTCTGTGAGAGCTGGAGACATGATTCAGTTTGATCCGTCGGTGTTGTCGTCGGAAGGAGCGCCACCATATTATGAAGAGAAAAATGGCGGTTGTGTAATGGCGTCAAGAAGCCAAGAGAGCTGAGGATTGAATGCCATCCATGGGCCATCCATGGGCATGTGGACATGAGGAGAAGGAAGATTGCTTGTGCAAGCACCTTGCGGGCACATGGTTGTCTTGCACCAGACAGTTGTAGTAATTGAGGACTCGTTTTGGGGTGCCGTCCAACCGGTCATTGTGCCATCTGTCGAATTGCGAACGTAGATGCGTGTAAGTAAATACACAGCGACACGGCCCAGGCTGCGTCTTGACTTGGTAAACTCGCTGGTCGGTCGAGGCGCTTGAACGCCACTGTGCCAGATGTCATCAACGAATGATTGTGTGGCCCAGAACGGGTTGATGAACGCGCGTGGTTTCAGATGGCGGGCCAAGCCAGGAACAATCATGGAAGCCTCAAATGTGAGGCAGCACTGCAGATGAAAGGCAGGCGGAGCCACTTAAACAGCAACAGCGACTCTGTGGGCTTGCAGCCACTAAAAAACGCCTGGTGTGGCGCGTCTACTCTTACAGACGCGTCCCCCACAGTTGCCATGTGCAGCCAGCCTGTTTTGTTCCACCAGACTCGGTGCCACTTCTGCACACTGCATGTGGCCATCAACCCCTGGCGACATATTGATAGTATCGACAGCTTCAAGTCGTCGCCACCACCATCGCCATTACCACCAGCGTTCCAACTCCGCGGGCTTTGGCACCACAATGCTCCTACGCCTATCTTCTCATTCATAATGCCGGACTTTAAGCCTGGCCAGATAGTCCAGCTGAGCGACGGTCGCAAGGCTACGGTTCGATTTGCCGGCCAGACCAACTTCCAGGTTGGGGAGTGGATTGGCGTTGAACTTGAGGACAAGACTGGAAAGAATGATGGCAGCGTTCAGGGAGTCAGGTACTTTGATTGCCCCGCGGGCTACGGCATGTTTGTCAAGCCTATGATGGCGACAATTATTGCACAGGCCCCAAGTACCAAGCCCGTTGGCCGCAAACCAGCGCGCCCGAGCAGCTTTCATCCGGCATCAGTGAAGGCTGCTCCCAGCGGCGATGTTGCGCTAGCCAAGCGGAGGAGCTTGAACGCTCCCAGTCCCAGTCCAGTTCCCAAGTCTCGTCCTACTAGTCTTGTGAGGGTGCGGATAGGAGCCCCAATTCCGACGTTCGACCTCGCTAACAGCCATGGTGTAGTCTCCCGCAAAGTCTCCAACAAAGCAGCTCAGCGCCGCATCCAGTGCCTCTGCTTCTCGAACAGGCACGCCGTCAAATGCACGAGTTCCATCAGCATCTGCGGTTGGAGCCGCCAGAGCAAGAACATCCGCTAGTGGACAGCGAACTCCGATGGGACCGCCGGCCGTCCCTGCTTCGCGGACAGCACGAGTATCGTCAATATCTTCGACAACAGCCCGCGCCGGCGGAGTTCATGCAAGGTCTGCCAGCGGAGCTCGTCCCCCCCAATCTATGCGCACTGTTTCACGACCAGACTCTGGCCGTCGGCCGTCGACCGATTCACAAGCGGGGCGTGATAGTGGCTCAGCCGATGATGCTGGTCCAGGTTCTCCCATTAAGAGTGATGGGGAGATTCTCTCACCGCAGCCTACGAGTCCAGTGGCAGGGAGGGCAAAAGCTCTGGAAAAAATTGCCGCTGCTACGTCTCCTGGAACGTCGTCTACGCCTCCACTGTCGAAACGAACAACTGCAGCTGTCACAACCCAAAGATCTGCTCCGAATTCCGCTTTGAATCGCGAAAATGAGGATTTGAAAGCGAAGCTCAAAGTGCTTGAACGTAAGCGCCTCGAGGACAGGGACAAACTAAACCAACTGGATAGGGTTCAAGGTGAACGAGACAAGTTTGAAGGCATCATCCAGAAGCTCCAACAAAAATACCAACCCCAGCAACAAGAGAACGCTGAGCTGCGAAAACAGATGAAGGAAGCGGAAGCCAGATTTATATCAATTGAAAAGGAGCAAGCAGATCTCGAGGCCGAGCTTGAACTGTCAGTAGTCAACCGGCAGATCGCCGAGTTGGATCTTGAAGACTCGCAGTCGCAGGTAGAGGCGCTGAAACTGAAAACAGAAGAGCTGGAGCTCAAGGTTGACCTTCTTGAAGCCGAGAACTCTGATTATTGCAAAGGAATGTCACCGGAAGAACGCGCCAGCGCTGGCTGGATGCAGATGGAAAGCACCAATGAGCGGCTGCGCGAGGCCTTGATAAGGTTACGCGATATAACTCAAGACCAAGAGAAGGAACTGCGGGATCAGATCGCTGGGCTCGAGGAAGATATCAAGGAGCTTGGGCCAGTCAAGGAACAGCACGATTTGACTAAGGAGAAACTGGTCCGATCTGAACAGGTCGTTGAACAGCTTAAGGAACAACTTAACGACGCTCTTGGGGCCCAAAGTATGATTGAAGAATTGTCTGAGCAAAACATGGATATGTCTTCAATGATAGAAAAGCTCAAACTCGAGATCACAGAGCTTGAGACTCTCAAGGAGATTGACGATGAATTAGAAGCTAATCATGTGCAGTTGGAGAAGCAGATGCAGGAAGAGTTGGACATTAGAGACACCATCATTTCGGAACAAGTGCAAAGGGCTGGAAGACAACAAGGGGAGCTTGACGATAGGGCGCACACGATATTACGATTCCGAGAACTTGTGGAAAGCTTGCAGGCTGATTTGGATGACATGAGAGCCTCACAGGCGGTGACCGAAGGCGAATCGGAGAAACTGAATGATCGCTCAAGAGCCATGATGGATTTGAACATGAAGCTCCAGATTTCCGTCGCGAAGGCACAAGTCAAGACAATCGATTTGGAGCTTCGCCACCTCGATGCCCAGGAAGCAGAGCAACATCTCGAGATGATCAAGCTATTCCTCCCCGACACGTACCGTGAAGACCAGGATTCGGTTCTTGCACTGCTTCGGTTCCGAAGATTGGCATTCAAGGCAAATCTCGTCAATGGACTTATCAAAGAGCGTATCAATGGGCAACCCCAACCCGGCCACGAAGATGACTTACTTGCTGGATGTGACGCAGTGGACAAGCTCGTGTGGGTGGCGGCAGTGTGTGATCGCTTCATCAACGACATTAGTCACTGCACCACTGAGCAGTTCTCGGCATATCAGAACTCCTTGCTCGAGCTCGAGCCCGTTGAGCGCGCGTTGAACAGCTGGATTGATGGTCTTCGTCGTGATGATCTCAAGGAAAAGAAGTGTGCCGAAGAGCTGCAGCGAACAATTGCCCTCATGTCACATTTGGCAGAGTTGCATATCTCCAATGGCCTTCCCAATTTTGCAGACTATGTATACATGTCGTCTTTAGTTGTGCAAAGCCACCTCGACTCGGCTGCAATAGCCTTCAATGCAACAAGAGCCATGGTTCAGCGCGCCATTCCTTCTGAGGCTGAAGAGGATGAGATGAGCCAGCTCTTTGCGAAAAAGTTTGACATGGTCATTACACAAACAAGAAGCACCAAGGTCATTGCTGGTAAAGCGGTTCGTGCCTTGGAGGATTTGAAGACCCGCTCGCTCTCACTACTCCCGGATACGAAACCGGTTTTTGAGCAATGCGAGCATAACAGCCGAGAGCTGGCAAACATAGCCCGAGCTATTGGCAACCGCGTCCACTTGCTGCTTACCCAAGATGAAGGGCGGGTGGAGCCGTTCACGTACGGCGAGATTCAGAGCGCCGTTCACCAAGCTGTATTGGAGGCTACCTCTGCCTCCGAATCCGAAATGTTCTCTGCGTACTTTTCCAAGCTGCGCATAGTGACTGGTCAGATCAACGATGTGGCTGCTCTGGCAACCGACCTCGACCAGACGGAAGAGTTTGACGTTCACCCAGCGCCGTGGAAACTGCGGTCTCAAGAGCTCAAGGTGCTCAAGACAGTACCTGCCGACGCCGAAGAAGAGCTGCGGCGCCTTAGGGAAGAACACAACGAAGCTCGGAGAACAATTGCTCAGCGAGATGAGCACCTCAGCACTGCTGTTCTCAAGATCGATACACTCGAGTCACGCATGCGCGATGCTCAGACCAATGTTGAACGCATTAGCAGTCTCCAGAAGCAACTCGAGGCGTCCGGTGAACAAGTCACCATTCTCAAAGAGGACATCGAGAAACAAGATCGAGAGCTCAAGGGCCTCGAATCCGAGCGTGACAAATGGAAGAAGATTGCAAGCGACAGCCGAGCCTATGCAGATGGTGCGGATGCGGCTGGCATGAAGGCCGGCCAAGAGCGGGCAGTGGCAACTGCTCGCGAGATGGACGCCCTGAAGAAGAACATTGAAGGCCTACAATCAGCAGTGCGATACTTGCGAGAAGACAACCATCGGGCACGAATGACTGAACAGCAGAATTACGACTGGCTGGCAGAGCCGCTCAAGAAACCTACAAGTACCAGAGAACAACGCAGAGCACTCGTCGTCGCAGAAGGCAAGGATGTCTTGGGCGAACTCGTCAAGATGGCCACAGCGTCCAAGATGTTTGATTTCGGCACACTGCCCGAGGACAAACTCGCGTGGAAGCCTGCCAAGTCAACCCCTCAATATCTCGCCGCTAAGCAGATGGAAGACTTTGCTGCCTGGAATGCCTGGCAACGCTCCGTGCTTCGAAAATCATCGATGCTACGCACGCCCGATGCCGGCAAGGGCCTTCTTCGGAACCCAGCTGCGCAGCTGCGGATACGGCTCCCTGGGCCAGATGGCAAGATAAAGACTGGATCAGCACTCGGCTGTGATGTCCAGGTTGTAGGGTCTCGGGAATGGGAGGCACTACAGAGCAGTAGGATTGCTGTGTAGACGCCCCCCAAAAAACGGCATTCAGCTACAACCCCAGTGTCGAGGTTATCCCGTGAAATTCTTTTTCTCCTTTGTACCTATATACCCCGTGACCCTCTGAGGTCCGATGAACTGGAGATTTCTGTGTTCTGTTCTGTACATGTATTGTTGCGGCCGCATGCGGCACTTTGCCCTGTATGCGTTATGCTTGTACGTATTATATTCTCTAGGCTATATAAGCGAGCAATAACGATTTCACTATAAGCAGACGCCGCAACCAACCCAGTTGAAGTCCCAGTGAGCGACCTGTGTACGGCAGGTAATGTCACGGCTGCGCCTGTTGGAGTAGCAGGTACATGGAAGAAGCATCGCCACAGCGACAGGTCACGTAATGGACAATCGTGGCTACGCCAGTTGGAAGAAAATGGCGTTGGCTAAACACAGCTGGGCCAACAAAGAACCAAGCACAACCAGCCACATGGCAAGGACCGTCCAGGACTATCAGACACATATATGCCTATCGCTAAGAATACCCTTCTCAACGTCCTTGCCACCTGAATATAGACATGTATATATATAAAGAAGAAAAGAGGAATGAGCAAAAACCAAAAACCAAAAAAAAAGGCCCAATAAGACTCCTCCTTTTCCCCAATCGCCCTTCTCTTTAATGTTTCGCCCCCGTCATGACTTTAATACGTAACCCAGAGCAGGGCGTGAAAATAATATACTGACGCACTGTCCCTTCTCCATGCTTCTGAAAGGAAAAAAAAAGGTGATAAAAGCCGGCTCCAATGCCATGCTATGTACAAAGTGTGAAGTGTATGAATCCAGACATAAGTTTGTATACGCACTCTGCGAATTCCCAAATACTGCTTTGCGTCCCGGTTATTCTGTGAGTGAGTGCATGTTTTTTTCAATTTACATATCCAAGAGCGACATTGTCAAGAATGTCGATGGTGCAGTATGCAAGAAACCCCAAAGGCCATATTGAGGGCCAAAATTGTTGGGGAGACGAAAAAAAAAATATACAAAATGGACTGTGAAGGACATGCAGTGCAACTTGTTTTTTTTTACCGTGGACTTAGAGGACTTTTGCCAGGCCCCAAGGTGCGCTTTAGTTTGCTGAGCTCTTCTTCCAACTTGCGGTACCTGAGGCGTTCGTCCTGTACAACTGTTAGCATTCCCTTTCTATCCCCTCCACAGCGACGAGTGTAATTTTGTACGCACCTTTAGGTCGTCCTGGAATCTCTTGCGTTCTTCCCGCATTGTCGCCCTAAATCGCTCACTCAGAACCGATGCACCAGCTCCTGGCCTGGACCCGTCGCTGGGGATCTTGAGTCGCTCGTTGTCTAGGTCTTCTTGTAGTTTCGCCATCTTCTCCTGGGTACTGTGAAGCTCCTCTTTGAGCTTGTCTTTAGCCCTCAGAGCATCATCCAGCTCGCCCGTTAATCCAACAGATTCGCTAGTGATTCTTTGGCACTCGTCCGTCATGCCCTGAAGCTCTTTCCTTAGTTCCTTTTCCTTTCCTCCGAGTTCATTCATTTCCCCTTGAAGCCTCTTGATCTCCTCCTTGAGCTTTTTGATCTTGTCGTCCTCCCTCAGGGCTGCGATATCTGCTGCACGCTCCGCACGTTCTGCACGGGACCCATAAGCACCGTCCAATTCGGCTTTGGCAACCGTCAGATCGAGTTTAAGATCAACCATTTCCGATTCCAGGTCATCAACCTTCTTCTTTGTGTCGTCAATCTCCTGTTTCTTGGCCGACAATTCGTCGCGTAGGCTTTGGACAGTTGTCTCTGCTACGTTCTTTCCTTCAGTGAGCTCCTCAATCTGAGCATTGATTGCGGAGAGTTTGCTTTCGGACCCCTTTGTTCCGGATTCTGCGACTGCCAGGCTGGCTTGGGTGGCCTGGAGGCTCTTTTCGAGCTGGGTGATTTTGGCCTTGCGCTCTTCAAGCTCAAGGGTGACAGTTCCAGCACGGTCTGCTGCCTCCCTGGCCTTCTCAAAGTCAGCCATCATGTTGGATAGCTGCTCTTGAGCATCCTTGCGGTCCTTTTCAGAGCGGTTGAACTGCTGCCGGCTTTCTTCGAGTTCCCTCTGTTTGCGTTCCAGCTCCTTGTCCTTTTCCCCGTCCGACTTGTTGAGCTCCCGCTGCTGCTTGATCTGCCGCTTGAGCACGTACTTTTGGTCTCGTAGAGTAATGGTTCGCGCATGTATGCGCTGCACCCTGTCGGCGAATGTGTCTAGAGAGTACGGCTTGGTTGTATCGAAGTCTTCGTCGTCGGACATTTCCATATCGTCCTCTGTAATGCCCCTTTCGATCTGACTTCTCTTGCGTTCATCCTGACGCTGCTTGGCCTCTACGATGCCCTTTTGCATCGAATCCCAAAGAGTAGTTAGCACTGGGCCAGTTTCATCATTTGCCTTAGGTGAGGAGTTAGCGCGCGCCATGTGAGAGTCGACAGCTCGAATTGAATCTTCTAGGTATGCCATTTGCCCGTTGACATCGGAGTCCAATGGCAGTGGTGTTGGCGTGTAATGAGGATCAGACGTCATGAGGAGGTCTCGTAGCTGGAGGTTCATGGCCTCAAGACGCTCTCCCATTTGAATTCCGCCGGCGAACGAGTCTTGCTCGGCCTGGACGGCAACTAGACCGCTCTCTAGATACTCAATCTGAGTTTTGAGCAAGTCTGCGAGTTTGATGTCTGGGGCTGCAGAAACTTGAGGCGGCTCATCATACGTCTGGTTGATCTCTGGGTTAAATCGAACAATAGTGTCACGCAGCGACACATTGAGGCTTTGAAGCCTCTTCAACAGGCCATCGGTTTGAGACCGTAAATGAATATTCTCCTCACGCATACGGTCCAATTCAACTCGAAGCTGGTTCTGTTCACGAACTGGCGACTTGAGAGGAATTTCAATAACATTATTCCTTGGTCGATCCATTCCATCGAGCTGGTAGGCGCTCGGATCATCGAAGTATGTCTCATCGCCGACCTGATCGATACTATTTCTGCTGTGCGAGTAGGTATATAGGCTTTCGGGACTTCCAGGTATACCGTTGATGAGCTGCCCATTCTGCGGTGCAGTCTTTTTCCTGCTCGCCTTGTGGGTTAGTTGGAGGATGGCTGCGGTATGCTCTACGATTTTCCGATGAGGTATCAACAGTCGCTTTTCCAAGTTTAGAAGTTCTGCAGCCAGTTCATCACACTTCCGCTCGTTCTCAATTCTCTCACGCTCAGCTTCTCGGTTGCGCTGCTCGTCATTTAAGCCAGGGGCGTTGAGCCGAGCCATGGACGCCGTGGCATCTCGGTATTTGGATTGGATGGCGAGGTTGGATCTTGTGGTCTCTACGCGCTGGGTGAGTAGCGCAGCGTGCTTTTTCAGTTCGTCCACTTCCTCTTGTGACAAAATCTCGTATCCCTTGCTGTCGGAAAGAGCCGTCTCGGTGAGCAGATGGACCTGAATTGGGTCTTTCAAGTCGACGCGCGCTGACCGTGGTGTCGAATTCGGGCCCGAAGCCTGTCATGTGTTAGCACAATATTCCTCTGACAAGTGTTTCCCCAGCCAAGTCATTGGGTAGGGACAACTGTTGTGTCCCATCTCGACGTCTTACTTGGTGCCGTGGCGCATGCTGCGCGAATCCATTCGCATTACCATCCTGTGCATAACCTTCCGATTTGTCGCTAGGATTTATATTCTGGGACGGCAGATTGGGGGCCCCGTAATCATATGGGGCTCTACCCGTCGGGTAGCCGTTCATAGTATTAATCGTATTGTTTCAATCCTCCAGTCCGTGGATATTCATGAGCACATTAAGAGAGAAGAACAAAGAAAATGGAGTGGACCAGGTTGCGGGAAAAGGAACAAGCCAGTTTAACTCGCCATAGAGTCTGCTGGTCCCGGTGTGATGCAAGGTACTGAGAAGTCAAAGTTTGTCTTTTTGTGTTGTGTTGGCAGCAAGTCGCGATAGCTTTGTTGATCAAAGAGAGAGAGGCCAAAGCACGGAGATAGGAGGCCGGGTGGTCGCGTGTCGGCAGGGTCGTAGGGTCTAAGCACAGGCGTACAGTAATCCAAAAAAAAAAAAAATGAAGCTCAGCAAGGTGGCGATGGTACAGGCAAGCGAGGAGAAGCGCAGGATGGCAGGAAAGGGCCGTGGCACGATGATTTGGGGTTGGGAGGTTGGACTTTGACCTGGGGTTTGGGAGACTGGAAAAGGAGGCCTTGCCCATGTCGCTGCTGCTTGTGTCAACGCTAGTGTCAAAGCTGGTGTCCAGATTGGGCCATATTCGGGGGATGCAAAGCCACACGATAGGCGGGAGCGCGGCTGGGAGCGGGGGCCAGGGACCTCCAGGGCCCGGCACCTGGGCGGACCAAACATTGAACTTGACGGCTGGACCCATCAATTGATTGATGCAGCCACAGCGCTGGCTGAGCCTGCAATTGGCGGCGTGTGGTCGCTGGACCGTCCATGTCTGGTGCGGCGCAGGCTGGGGCTGACGGGGCTGACGGGCTGACGGGTGGTTGACGTAACTGCTCACCACAGGGAACTGGCACTGGGGCAACACATCAATGCAACCAGACATTGAATTGGCTTGACATTACGGAGTACTACCATCATCAATCTGCACCCTGGTGATGTCTGGTCTCGTTGCTTTCTTTTTCTGTGCTTCCACTCCGTACCGACTACTCCGTACGGAGCACATGTGTGCATCTGCGACGCTCTCAGACAATACTGCGAGACAGTCATGGCCTTCTCTCGTAATGAACGGACACACACAAAGGAATTCTGCGTCTCAGCCCGAGACTTCTGCCATTTTACCCTCCCAAGCGCCGTACACACGGACACACAAAGGTGTTTTCCGCTGGGACGCGGACATTCCCCATCTCTGGCCGTCGACCCAGCCATGTAAAGGAACCCATTGCCATTTCAGCCGTCCCATCAGAAACTCACGCTCGCCGCAGCTTCAAGCCATTGGTGCGTAACACTTGGCATCACGCAGCCCAGCCAGCAACGAGAAGTCTCTCTTTCTGCATGGAGCAGTGCATCCAACAACAAGGCCCGAGAATCTCGAGACCGATGCTCGAAAATTTTTATCCTAATTTCCCAACACGTCGGATTTTTTTGCAGCATGTTACAAATTAGTACTACCTACTCCGTACTCCGTGCTTACCTGGGTAATTAATGATAGCTGATCGAGCAGCCACAATGACCGGGGTCCGAGCCGGGCTCAGCGACGAGGCGAGGTCAAACCCAACGCTCCAATTGGGCTGGCATCATCCCTGCATCCTGGCGATCCGCGATCCCTTCAAACACGTGCCTGTGCCTGGTTATGCACGGCATGTTCCATCGGGGGAGTGAACCAGAATATGGCAAGTACTCCATGCCGTGGGCAGTGTATGTACGTATATACGTACTCGGTCGATTGCCACCATGGGCCAGCCAGTCACTGACTCGTTGAGATCATGCTACGAGTATCATTGCGGAATCAAGACTAGTGACAGTGAGACCGCCTCTGGCCCATGGGTCAAATACCGACAGCAGGCTGATGCGAGGAATGGCGGCTTGGAAGAGACACGTAGCCTGTACCAACAGAAATTGATTATGACAATGCAAGTGCTTGCTGACGCCGCTGTAAAATATGCAAGACCATCTACAGATCATCATCATCATACATTCTATAATGCCTCACGGAACTGGTCCACAATCTGCTGCCCCATTGTTCTTCTTCGTTCCGCTTGCTGGCCGCTGGAGCCCTGAACACCAGACGACGCGCCAGTAGCCGAGCCGTTTTCCCCTTCCAGACGTCTTCGCAAACCTTCAAATTCGGCACTGCGCCTGTGAGATCGAAGCCCCACCATCCAACCCGGCAGTCGCCACGTCACCAATGAAGCTGGCATCAAACCTCCTCGCCAAGCGTTTCCCACTGTCCAACCAACAAAGGCACCAAGCACCGACCCGGGCCACTGTAGCAACGATAAATGGAGGGCAATAGCGTACTGGTATGATTTATCCGACAGGGTCACACCGGAGGAGCCGCCCGTTGTGGTGTTTTGTGACGTTGCCACTCGATATTTGTACACGTGGGGAACCATGGAGTGGTACTGTGCCAGTATGGCAAAGACGATAGGGGTCGGGCCTGCAGGCATGTAGTTGAAGAAGCCTGCCGACAGCGGGCGCAATACGGCCATGATCAGGGGAGGAATGACGGCGGTGAAGAGGGAACAGACGACGACGAATGACTGGTTGTCCTGTTAGTCTTGTTGCAACGTGAACAAGATGATGGGTTGAGGATTACTCACGGCGTATTTCCTCGACCCCCACATGCGCTCGACAACTCTCAGGTTGTACAATGACATGGCGGCAAACAGCACTTCGGTTGAGTTGGTATAGCACAGTTGGTAGGCGAGTAACCTCCAAAACTGTCTATACTTCCACAGGTGCGTGTCGATGGAAATGTAGAAGTAATGCTTGACATCGAGCATGCTGGCGCCTATGGAGGCCGCGACGAGCCCGAGGACCAGCAGTCTGGTGACGGGGGCATTTGTGAAGGTCATTGTGGTATTAGGGTCGTAGTTGTATGCGGTTTCGTCGTGCCTGTCGATGGGCGCATGCCAAGAGCTCTCTCTGCTTGATGTGATGAGCGTCGCAAACGCGATTGTGGGCCGGTGACGGGATAAGTCGACGACATGAAACTCCAATGACTAGAAGCAGCACAGGAGAAGGAGCTCAACGGCAAACATGGAAAACAACACCGCAACCCAATCGCACAATCGTGCGCATGCCGTCACAGTTGTGATTTGGGTGGAAGTTGCTGCGTGGCTTATCTGGAGAGGAGTCCGGACGTAGTGCGCGGAGTGGGACAAGCGGACAAGCTGACAAGTGGAACATACCGGGGGAATGACGACCGTCACGTGCTACGCCGAAAGCAGTGACGCAGTGGCGCGATAACGAATTGAACTGAACGCTGGAAGCAATTTGATGCGGGAGTGAACTTGATTCGATGTACAAAAATAGCGGTGGCAACAGTCAATTATCATTTGTTTGCAAATTATATGCCATAAAATAGCCTGGGTGTCAGTCAGCACGGCTGTCTGGTTCCTTGTCTGTTGAACATTCCGTTGTGTTTGAGGGTTGGAGTCTTGGAGGTGAAGCAAGTGTCGGGTTGGACAAGAGAGCATGAGGTCCCGTCAATAGCTTGCTGGGCCGCAGCTGCAAATTGGCCTCAAGCTTCAATGTTCAATGATAATTTCTCGTGGCCTGGTCTTTCGGTCTTGGGTCGCCAGCCGTCAAGCCGTCAAGCCGTCATGCACATGCAAGTCCTGGCTCTTCCAATCGGCGAATGGCCTTTTCTTACGTTCTTAACATTGGCAAACCTCCCTTTGCTCGCTCCACCATCACTTTTAACCTAAAGCACTACTACCCCATACCTTGCATCAAATTGCACTCCAGAATACCTGGTATCAATACATTCCCATTGAGCCTTCTAGAAGACAGACCAAGTCTGATGCTTGCGACCAGAGCAACTCCAATCCGGTGTCTGTAACACTGGGCTTCAATCTCGACCTGTCCTTGTGCCCCACATCCGACCATCAAACACTCAGCCAACAAAGGGGTCGTTTTGGTCTCGACTTTGTTCTTGCGCCGTTCCATCGCGACATATTCATTACTTGCATCTTTGGCATTGCTCCAGCTTGCTGGTACTTTCTGCTTCGTTTGGCCGATGTGTGCTGTTGCCGAGCACTTGTAGCGCCACACTGTTTTACTCCGCCACGAGACGACGATACAGGCAATCCTCGCCCTGTCATCTACTCGTCGTACACACATCATCCTTCGGCGTGGAACGGACGTGGCGACGTGTGGCCTGGAGAGCAACCCAAACCGGACAAGTCGATGCTAGAGAACAGGACGTCGGCATCATCCAGGGCTTTTCGCGCCCGCCTCGAAACCAGGCATTATGCCTCTGGCCAATGTCGGCTCCATCGTCTTGCATCATATCGTCTTTCTCACCCACTTGGTCTATATTAACCTCGCATTCTCCCATGCCGAACCTAGCTTGCTCGTCGTCCTCTATTTTGTCTCCAAGCTGTTGGCCCGAAGACCCGAGGATTTGGACCCGGCAACATGGCCTCCGACCACGCCCAAGTGGTGAGCAACAGCAATACATCACGCGACTTACCTGGGTGCGGGCATGAGTCTCCTCATCATGTGAAGCAGCTTGGCCTCTTTACTTCGTCTTCAAACGTGTCCAGCATTCAACGGTCGCAGTTGGCGGTTCCAACGCCGTGGTCGGCCCCAACAGGACAGTCTTGTGTCTCACAGTCATCTGGCAATGAGGTCACTCCCGTAATGGATTCATTTCATTCAAGTATGACGCTGCACCCCGCATCTCATACGATGAGAAAGTCTGAGAAATTACAACCTCGTGGTAAAGCAACTCTCGAAGACCGGATTGCATACTATCAATGGGCCTATTTTACAATGGTATGACATGATAAACCTCACACATCTGCCGTCTCGCTAACCATGCACGTAGACTATGCCTACAGGTGGTATGGCCAATGTACTTCATTACGGTGAGGAATTCTGGGAGGCTCCAAAGTAAAGCAAGCGCTAAGCGGGCCATAGTCTGCCATCAAACGGGCTGGGACGTTATTGTCGGTATCTCGTTTTGTACATTGAATATCGTACTTTTGCTTCTCGATTGTATCTTAATTTCGCCACGCTTTTATAGGCGTCCCGGGAGCTTCACATACTCATTCACCGACCAAGTCGAATTGCTCTTCATACTAGAGTTTGCACGCCAGCGGACTGTCCAGTTGCATACTCCTCTCACCAGCGCCATACTCGCATAATCACTTTGTCTCGAGAGAATTTCCAACCCGAATAATTTGACTTGAACTTGTCAAAGCAGAATCGTCATCATTCTCATAAAGATATGCCAGTATGGAGTTCCACAGTGGAACCTGGCTGTTGCGGACGATGGACGTTGGCTTGGGTGCAGTCCCCAGCGCTGGCTTGTACCTTGACCCGTGGACAACTTTGTACGCCGTTGCAGCAATAGCATATGGAATGAACGTGGCTAATACGAAGACGGAGACCTTGCTGCTCGTGCTATGACACCTACGTGGTGTTTCTCATGTATCCGCTTCTTTTTGACCGGCCCTTTCGTCGCAAACCTCGCCGCCGCAGCGGAAATACCTAGACACCTGCGGTTTATCAACGGCGCCACTGTCTCCGTTTGCGCAACAACACAAGGAGAAGGGTGTCTGGTTGCCTTTATATACCGTCTCATGACGCAGGATCTATGGCAAGACATGCAGCGGCCGGGAGCGGCATGTCGATATTTCAATGAAACCAACCTACACTACGAACTATTCAGTTGATATCTATTGGACCGTTTGCATTCACCGCCGCAAGTACTGGTACGTTGATACCGATCATTATCTCTGTTTGTTTTGCATTCTGACCTCTGACAGCACTTCTAAGAGGCTATGCCAAAGATTGTTGCTGAAGAGGTTCCAAGACTCCAATGCAGCCGATGTAATCAAGATTGTGTCCTTGTCGCTCCTTGGCTGTGGGGATTGTCATTGTGACTGTTTTTGAGTCCTTTGGATCGCTGTGGAAGCACACGTATTCAGGATACAAGATGCCGTTCCAAATGACGTAGCAGTCGTCTACGTTTTCAAACATGGGACTGGTACGGGCCGTCTCATCCCTTTTTGCATCGCTCTTCTCATGTTCCGCAGGTCATAGCCACAGAGGCCATGGGCGACAAATTCAATATTAATGGCCTGCATCTATTCGGTGTTGTCATGACAAATCATCCTCATCATAGTCTGGGTAGCGTATTTGTCAAAAATGCTCCACAGCTTATGGAACAGAAGGCTTACTTTGCCCAGAGGAAGGTGTCTAGTCCACCAGGTCCCAGAGCCAGTCGCTCCCTCGTCCTAATACCAGATCATTATGGCACCTTGGGCTCCTGTCTGGCATCTAGCTTAGGAAAGGGATACTCAGAGAAGTCCAAATAATTGAAAAAAAATTCATCAGCGGTGGAAATTCTTGAATCCCTCATTGGAAGCTGCCGCAAATAGGGCCACTAAATGCCTTTATTAGTTGCACCCTACTCTATCCGTAGGGACGAGTTGACTAAAATACAAGCTCCTGCGCTCTAAGTCTCCGTTTTGATCCGCTACAATATACACGCTAAGCCACGTCAGATGCCTGAATCACCCATCAATATTCCATGTCACCGCCCATTATGTAGAAATAAAGACGCCGCTAAAGACAATCACAGCTTGGGCTTGGGCTCGGCTGTTTCGGCGGTAGCATCGAGGTTTATCGTAACCTCGCCTGTTTTGGGGCCGTCCCCGAAGAAAATTACCTGGACCGTCAAGTCATCCCTTGGACAAGTTAGCACATGCCCATGAACTGTGTGTACTTGCACCATATACATATACATCTACATATAAGGAACACGGCGCAAAAAAAAAAAAGGGGGGGGGGGGGGGGACAAGGGAAAATTAACACATACCGATATCTTCTGGAAAACGGTGAGGGAAGAGTAAGCAAAGCCCTCACTTGCTCGTCGTTGTTGCCCCCCAGGGCATTCCTAACCAAATGCGTAGCGACGTTCTTATCCTTGACGGTGAAGCGGTCTTTGGCGTCGGGGTTGATTCCCCACTGCTGGAGACGAATGGGCGTCCGCTGGCCGTCGTTTGCTCCCGTCTTGGACTGTTCCACGGGAAGCGGCTTGTTCTGGGAGCCAAAGATTTTGGACCACGCCGCTTCGAACTGAGACGTTGACGAGCCGGACGACGAGGCCTGGCTCTCTATCCACTGGCCCACGAGGCCGACGACTTCTTCGTTGGTGAGCATTTCCCAGAGGCCGTCGGTGGCGAGGACCAGGAAGTCGCCCTTTTCGGGGTTGACCTTGGTGGTGGTGACGACGGGCTCGGCGGTGACGTATGGGGGTGTTTTGAGCAAGGGGGAGGGGCTGCGGCCGAAGAAGGACGCGCGCAGTTTACCGGCCACGTCGCGGGACCATTTGTAGACGGCGTCGCCAAAGGCGCGGGTTGGCTCGAGGCCCCCAAGGACGCGGCCGTTGCGGACAACGCCGTCCTCGCCGGGGTGCTCCTTGCGCATGCGTGCCGCCTCGCTGGGGTTGCCGCCCGTCTGGTCCTCGGAGAGGGCGGTGGCGGTCCATTTGCCGGATTCTGAGCGGCGGCCGAGGACGGCGCGCGAGTCACCGGTGCATGCTACCCGGAGGAGGTTGCTGCGAGTGTCGTAGAAGGAGAGCAGGGCGCACGAGCCTGAGAGGGCGGGCTGGAGGAGCTCGGCGGCTACGGCTTTGGAACTGGCCTTGAACACCTTCTCCACGCTTTTGTGAACGATTTCGTGGTCCAGGCGGGTGAAGCCGGTCTTGATGGCCGAGTCGATGGCTTCGTCGGTGGGGGAGTTGCTTTTGGCGGATTTGTACGTCTCGTTGAGTTCGCGGGCGACGTAGCTGATTAAGCTCTCGCGAAGAGTTGCTGATGTTGTCCAGCCGCTAGGGATGAATCAGCATCGAGAAATAAAGGTAGGTAAATGGGCAAAACTCACGAATGGCCGTCAAAGACACCCCAGAACATCCAGTCACTGCTCTGTCCCTCGGCACCAGCAGACCGGCTGGGAACTTGAACAATCTTTTCGGCATGATCGTCCTCGATGGGATCATTACTTGGCAACTGGACGAGGTCGTACCTCGTCACGCCCTGCCCCCTATTCACAGAGAATGACTGCTCCAGCGCCCTCAACTTCTCGGTAGCTTGCTCCGGGGTCAACATCTCGACGATTCGGCGCCCGTCAGCTGTGGGCTTAAGGATAGGCCCTTCCCCCACAATAGTGCCCTGTCGAAGCTCGTCTGCGCCGACAACGAGAACAGTCCTGGTCGGCAGGGCATCGCTAGAACCCTGGGTGGAAGTGAAGCTTCGCGCGACGGATGATCCGCCGGGAACGCCGCCAGTCGAATTGTACGAGTACCAGGCGCCGTATCCCACAACAATACTGGAGACCAGGGCGACGGGCAAGCGGCGGAAGTACATGGAGGACCTCAGAGGCTCATTAGCGACGGGCTGGCGATGGGCGGCTTGGCTGGCGGCGGAAAAGAGAGCTCGGTGGGATGCTCGTGAGGTGCGGGAGAGGTTGCGGACGGCGCTGAAGCAGGTGGAAGTCGTCCGGAACGCTCTCAAGGCCGCACGGTGCATCTGGGCGACTGGAACGGAGAGATGACGATGGAGAGACGTGGGTTTTGAAGTTGGTCAATGTCGAGACCACCCAGTCGTGCGAGGTCTGAAGGCAGCGACTATGGCTGGCCGACGAAATGCTGATGCCGCTACGTCTCGATGCACTCGGTACTCCGTGGATGGGGTAGGGCGGAGGAGAGGTCGCGGGCAGACAAGGGCGTAGGAGGTGGCGGCGGTAGTTGACGTGGTGGAGGAACGTCTTACATTTGAGCTAGCCAGTAATGCGATGGAGTGTCGATGGTGTTCGTGATGCAGTTGGGGGAAAAGTCGGCACGGGATTGGTCAAGCAGCCAGCAGTTCCTAGTGCCACGTCTCGGCAGCCCCGTCCGTCAAAGTCCCCTGGTCTCTGTCCCTTCTAGTTGGAATCGGTTTGGAAACATCAAACGCTCATGACTTGTTTCAACACTTGGGTAGCTTCAATGTTGGAAATATGAACACTATGTCCATCACTAAAACACCTGTAGCACATCGCGCCCTTTGTCCCCAGCGAGGTCAGATGGAACGGGCTCACTCGTCCTTGTCCCTACACCTCTCAGATGACGATGCCCAACGCAGTCTGCACGTGACAAGGTGAACTGAGAGCCGACTCATGACTTAAAACGCAAAAAGGATGCTATTCGCAAGTGAATGAATAAACGGATACGAATACTCCATACCCCGCCTGACTTTCTTAATTTATACACACGGCACCATGACACCCATCAGTGCGTCCTGAGCTCATGCGAGCACTTTCTCTCGCATATGCCAGACCCCAGATTTTGCCGCCCCGCCACCCTTCCATCATCCATCACATGCTGTCCATGCCACACCATACACAGTCACACACACAGCTTTCACACTCACATCTGTTCCTCACAAGCTCATCTCATATTTCCCATCCCGACCTCGACTCGATTTCACACCCATTCCTCACCCAATCTCACCTCAACCACCTACAGCCCCGCCAAATGGCACAGCCAGAGCCCTCTCTCCCGGGCGCCGACCGCATCCGCTCCCTCAAAGATGAAGACTCTATATTCCAAGCCTTCGACGCATATCCCTGGACAAAAGACACAATGTTCCTCGTACGCTGCCCTTCCTACTTCTCGTCCATCCAGTCAATCCCCTCTCCCGCCGACAAGCTTGTTAACACCGCCAGTCCGGTCTGTCCGCCATCCTCGGCCCCCCAGACACACCCGGCTCCCCGTCAGACATGGCCGTCCACGCCCGCATCTTCTACTACGCCCAGCGCATAGGCGTCCAAATCGACTTCGCCAAATACAAAGACTGGCTGTCCAGACACCCGGGCCACACACCGCCCCAAGTCCTACCGGAAGAATACCGCTCCCCTTCCGCATCCTCGCCCTCTGAACCTCCACTCCCCTGGCAACAAGCCGCCCCCAAGGCCGATCTCTACGTCGACCGTAAAGCCGCAGCTGAGAATGCAACCGGCGACCAACCCAGCTACCCGATGGGCTTTGCCGAGATGCTCAAGCTGTTGCAGGAAGGGAAGCCCATTCCCGGGATAAAGCAGATTCCCAATACCGTTGTCAGGGATCCGGTAAGTCTTGAGCCAATTTTTGCAAAATCACTTGTACTCGCCTGGCAAGAAGCTCAGACTCATCCTTCGTCACAGTCAGTCAAACCCGTTGGTTCTCGGGCAGCTCCCAAGAAACCCTGGGAACGGGACAACCCTCAGATGGCCCCGGAAGTGAATCTTCCCAAAGCTCTCGACACCGAGTTTCCTCAACTAGACACCGAGGCTGCTGAGGCAACATCGGCAGCTGATCCCGTAGCTTCATAACATTCTAATGCGGCGCGTATCCTTTGTATTTTGTTTAAACCATTGTTTTGCATGGTGAACAAGGCGTTAGGACTGGCTGGCCTTTTCTTTCTTCCTTTTTTTTTTGTTTGCTCATATGGTCTCGATGACCGCAATTCAAGCCTTGAGACTGGGTTGAAAAACTGAGCCAGAATCATTTTAAAGAGCATACTTAATGGATGGGCTTATTACGTAGCTGCAAGGAAAACATCATACATCAAGCTTTGGCGAGTATTAGCAGGACTACACTGCGGCAGACATCGTCACATTAGGCTAAAAGTCGTAAAGCAAAATTCTTATATTATGCAAAGGCGATAATGACTTCAAGATCCGACTACACACATAAAGGTTTGTCTAACGATATGCCCCTGCAAATCGTGGTCCAGGACCCATACGGCTACCCATACCAGGCCCAACTCCAGGTCCAGGCCGCGTAGTGACGGCGTGGTTGGTGCAGAGCATGCCAACTCGGGATCCAAACTTGGAGCCCCGGAGAGAAACCATATGCTTTCGAATGTGGGCCGCCACCATCTCGCGGTGCTGAGGTGTAGCGTTGTTAAGAATCCACTGCACAAGATAATTGCCATACTGGTCACTCGCAATGTCAATCAGCGGAATTCGAGTCCGGTCCAAGCGGCCTTCACAGACCCGGTCCAGATATCGACCCAAGAACTCGCTGTTCCCAATCTTCAAACACTTCTCCACCACCTTGGAAGCAAATTGATCAGTGCTGTACTCAGCGGCGTAACGAATGACGTGATCAACAGCCCTGCCACGGTCTGGCGGTGCGCCATGTTCGCAGATGTGTTGGATACACCAGTTTCCGAATTGTCCATGCGCAACGATATCGATGTTGGCGAGGACTTCCTCAATGCAGGGGCGCTGTGAGAGAGTTAGCGAAAACGAAGGCAAGCGATGCTCGTCGAGCTACTACAAAGACACTCACCTTGTCTTCCTCCAAACAATTCTCGAAGATATTTTGAACAACCAAGCTGCCAGTTTCTCCCAGGGCTACTTCATGCCACATGCCGCGCAAAGCTTCATTAACGTATTTCATAATTTGAGGTGGAGATTCAGTCCATCGAAGCTCAAAGAGTTTCTGCCATACATGACAAGCATATCGATGTATAACTGTTTCAGGGATGCGGCGGAGAAGCTCGTGAACCATGATTGCCTTGTACTCTTCGGGGACCGAATCGAATGCCTTTTGGACTACATGGCATCCAAAGGGGTCCATGGATAAGTTGAGAGTATTGCCACGGATAGCCCGGGCAATGTTAATCACCTGCTCAGGGGTTCCGTGCTCAAAGCATCTCTGAACTAAGAAATTGCCAAATCTGTTTACCATCAGAGGATAAGCTTGGGCCACAATAGCTTCAACAATGTCGTATTTCTGGTCCGGTGTGCCAACTTTTAGCTTTTGCTGTAAGAATATGGAGGCTTGTTGATCATTATTGCACACAATCTTATCGACTATGTATTTCCAATTGCACGTCACATTACGATCGAGAAGACGACGATAGTTGAGAGGTTCAGTTGGAGGCAAATAGGTCGGGCCCTCGGTCGGAAGTCCCTTTGGCCAGAATGAGCGGGTGGTGTGAGAGGATGTACGGAGATGGCTATGTACTTACTTCGTTCTTCCAGTGAGTCTTGGATGTAAACTCGGATGCATGAGGAGACAGTGGAGTACCGACGGGCTGTTGCTGGTATCCAGCATAAGCTCCCATCCCCATGGCGCCAAGTCCAGGGGGCGGATGCATATTTGCAGAAGCCATTTGACCCCCAATTGCTTCAAATTGAGCCATTGGTCCATTCACAGGGTTGTAACCGACACTGGCAAAGTGGTGAGAGTTACTGGCTCGATGATCGTACCGGTTGGGTCGTCTGGTTGCGGATTGACGCATCACAAGATCCGGATCGGGGCTTAGGCGATCTCCACGATATCCTTCCATCGCTTGGTAGGACGAGCTCCCGTCGGTGAAACTTTGGTTGAACCCTCGTCCTCCCAGCCAGGTTCCTGGCTGTGGCTCAGCTGCGGCGCCTTGAAGAACATTGCCAGCAAATGATCCTTTGGTGGCTCCCCAAATGCCCTTGGTACGAGTGAAGGTAGTAGTAGACATGGCTTCACTGGTGTCTGAATGGTCATCATCTGTTGCCATCCAGACGCTGTCACGAGCGGTTGTGTCCATGCCTCGAGCTGCGTTGATAGCCTGCATTTCCGATTCACCTTTGATTGTGCGGATAGACAATTCCTGATCTAACTTGGATATTTTGTTCTGGGCTTGTGCTAGCTGAAGCTTTAAGCGAAGAACTTCATCAGAGTCGGAACGAGCTTCTTCAAGAGTAGCACTGGCTGGACGGGTGCTTGGTGCGGTAGACGAGAAACCATCCGTGGCTGGTGTGATTGGCAGGGAGTTACTGGAGGATGTGTGTCCAGGGAGTCGCTGGCACATGTTTCCCTCGTCATCTCCAGATTTGAGTGCCTCGTTCTGCTGGCTGAGCACGGCTTGCTGTTCCGATAGCCTTGCTAGGAGCTTGTCCATGGGGTAAGCTTCGCTCGTGTTGGAGGATCCTTCAGTTGTTGACTGCTGTATTTTGTCTCGTTAGTGAGTTGTTGGATATGGACAGCGACATGTGATCAACTCACCTTGGGAACGGCTTGATTAACCAGCTTCGACGTGGCAAGCACAGTGATATTCTTCTGACCAGTGGTGAATGGCGTGTTGTCCTGTAGACCACATCAGACGTGTTCGTGGCCGTCAAGGGGATTTGGGTGAATAGGATGCTGCATAGAAGAGGACGCCCCGCGTAGAGGGCAAACAACAAGAGGATCAGCAAGATACTTACACCGGCTTGGCTCACGGGTGATGGTCGATCACCACTTGTGCTCATGGGTTCTTCCTGGAAAGTGATGACTGGAATGCTGCCGGTTCGCTGAGGAGGTGAACCGCGTGATTCGGAGGAGACCATGTTGGAGCGTAGTGCAGCCACAACGCTGGAAAGTATTGAAAAGAAATAAATAACAAACGGCTGTGCCTATTTGAAGGGGACACAGGCAATAAAGATTATGAAGATTTCACTCAAAAAACAGACCTGTTAGATCGCAGACAGAGGTGATGTGGGAAAACCAAGACAGTGGTGCGAAGAAATCAGAAGAGATGGGGAACAAAAGGAAGAGAAAGGAAAAAGATGGTGTGACGACAGATGGCTGCACTAATATGCTAGATTGACGACGAGCTTGAAAGAGCGACCTGACAGAGAAAATGGCAAGTGCCGGCTAGTGTGAAGATGGCCTGGGTCATTTCCGGCATGCAGATTAGAAGAAAAGGCAAGATATATGGCGGCAAACGAGATACTAGCGAGCCTCGTCGCCGGGGAGGGAGAGTGGAGGGACAGAGAGGCGGAAGAATCGTGGAAGTGAAAGTGGAAGTGGAAGGGCAAGACGGAAGACCGGAGACAGACGAGGGGAGGTTTAAGCAAATCCAGCAGACTCGACCGAGCTTTAAGTTGACGCTAGGGCAGGCTGACTGCTATGAGCCGCAGCTGCTTACACCTGGCAAACCGATGTCGGCAGGTGCTCAAAGCGTCGATGCAGAAGAGGTCAAACAACTTCAGTACTTTAGTAGAATGCAACAGTTGCTTAGGCCATGAGACCCAACAAACGATCATGGGAGTGAATCAATCACCTCAATATCTTGTAGGTCAGCTTCAGACCTAATAATCCCGCAAAGAGTACTTCTCATGCTGTTCGTACTAGCTTTGGCCTGTTAGCGCCACAACTATTTCAACATAATTCACAACACGGCCAGCATCAACACTATCAAAATACCAACTTCATTTTGCATAGCCCAGTGTTTCAATATTTCCCACCCGTGCTCTATTATTTTGAGGATTCGGCACACGTCACGATGCTATCGACATATTCGTATTTTATTCGCACAATCGAAAATGTATGGGTAATTCGTACAGTATAATATACACACCCCACGAATGGAGGCCATCTAGATGGTATCGGGATTCTCGTTGAAGTTATTTTCAATCGCAAAACGACGCCTCTGTTTATGCGCTCACGTCATTCTCGCATATGACCCTCCAGTGCCGCCAGCCGGTCGTTTTATCGCTTCCTGCCCGGCTTCTCGGCTGCTCAGTACGTTAGCATAGGCTCTGCCCTCTCAATCGAAGTCTGTACGTACCAGGAGGGCCATTCTTCTTTTTTGGCGCGCTCTTTCCCCGCTGCTTCAACCTAGACATTATAGGTCAGAATCGTTGTCGTTACATTCAGGGTCTGAGTCGTTCGTGCAGCGTACTCTTCAATGTATTCAAATCGGTCTTCTTCGGCCTCATCCCACGTTGCTAATACAGGTCCAAATTCTCGTTTCACGTCCTTGATGGTAGCAACCTTTCTCGGATAGTAGGCGGCGAGGGCCGGGCCTTTTAATCGCTGCCGCAGGACCTTGTTGCCCATGCGCACGCCCTCCGGGTTGTATGTCGTCGCGAAGACCTGGCATTGCGCCTGCAAAATGTCAGATGGGTAGTCGCAGATGAGTTGGATATAGTGAATCAAACCTTCATTAAGTCTAGTAACCGGGCTCGTGGTACACTCATCTTCGCAATACTTTATAATTGCCGAGGCCGTCATGCAACTTTTCTGGTCAAGTTCAGAGTTGACGTTGGCAGGGAGCTTTGCCCTGTTGCTTGGACCCACTAATTACTTGATTTATCCAGAATTTTGGTTCAAAAAACTCGATTGCTCCAGAGGCAGAACCAATTGACTAGGAAATTGCAGAGACATATTCGTACTCCGTAGGCAATACAATAATAGGAATTCAAACAATATATACAAACACAAATACATGACCAACATACACACATTTACACATCAACATGTAACTAGATATTTTCACACTGGACTAAAAGAGCACGTGATCCATCACTTCTGATTGGCTACATACTTCGCTGTGGGGCCACCTCATAGTTTGGCAAGGTTGTCTTGCTACAATGTCTTCGATAATTTTCTTAAAAGTAATTTCAAAGCTTCATCATCGTTACCCTTTGTTTTTGAAAACATGTCGAAAAGACCCGCAGATGATAATGCCAGCCAAGAGAGCAAAAGGAAAAGATATAGCGGTTCTACCGACGAAAATGTGGCACCAAACATCAGAATACCTGGTCCTATCCCAGCCATGTTTGGATTGACGCCTTGGCTTCCTTCAGATATACCTTCAAGTCTGCCTTGTATTCCGAAGATTTTAGACCCGGAGCTTGAAGCGACGGTTTTCCTGCATCCAGGTCTGAGTGACCCTCTCCGCGGCTATGAACGTCTCGAATGGCTAGGTGATGCCTACTTGGAATTGATTGCATCTAGCTTGATCTACCAGACATTCACCTCTACTCCTGTTGGAAGATGTTCTCAGCTGAGAGAAATACTGATCCGAAACAAAACCCTGGCACAGTACTTTCGCGAGTACGGCTTAGAATCCAAGGCTCAGCTACCAGGTGACTTGAAGAAGGACATTTCACGCGGTCGCGGAAGTTCGAGTGACAAGGATATTATCAAGACCCAAGCCGACATGTTTGAGGCATACGTTGCCGCCGCTATTATTTCTGACCCTGAGAATGGCATGGCCAACACAGCATCTTGGCTCAAATCGCTTTGGGCCAGGACCATCAAGGACCAAATTGTGGCCAACGACAGAAAACGCAAGCTGGCTACTCAACCCAATTCCACAGAGCAGGGGAGCACCAAAGACATGGCATCTCACAGCAATCTAAGCGCCAAAGAGAAGCTGCGTATAGAGATTGGAGTTAAAGGCGTTCTCGTTCGGTACGAGGACATGCCCAGAATGGGCAGAGATAGGGACCTTGGCTTGCCTCTCTACACAGTCGGTGCGTATTTGGATGGGTGGGGTGAAAGAAACAAGCTCCTCGGCACGGGGACGGCTCTTGGGAAAAAAGAAGCGGCACAGAAAGCAGCGCAACAGGCGCTGGAAAATAAGAAGCTCCTCAAACCGTACGTGGCAAAGAAGGCTGCGTTTATGGAGGCCATGGAGGCCACCAAGGCTTCTGAAGAAGCGGACACAATGTCTTGATTGTGGAACGATGTCTGCGGTGTAGATAGAATTTGCTTGTCATGATACCCATAATGGTTACCGATTATTTTGCACAATCGCACAAAGGGGAGTATCATAGGAGAAGAGGACAGGGCGAAACATTCAGTACGGGGGAAATGAGGAGTTTTCCCCTACTGCATGGGTTTCAAAAGGGCCATTCCGTTTTCTCCTTTGCTCATAACACAGTTTGTCAGGTACTTGTCAGATCTGTTCAGAAAATGCATATTATGAACCGCAGCGACATATTCAATCATCCGCCACTTGCGTCTGCTCGAGTCGATATGTGTTTGTCGCATCGGAATAGTGCTATCCCGTGCGAGAAACGTCTGCCTACCATCCACGTCGCCATTTGCATCTCCACTGTCTGAATGCTCCAGGATGTCTGGTACACTGGCACAAAATGTAAGAGCCTCACTGAGATATGACATAGGGTGCTGTATTCCGTAAATACATATGGCATGGCGACCGTAACGGAATTGGGCATCCGCCTTGCTCTTCGCAGCAGCGGCACCGCAACAGGGCCACGGATCGACTCACGGTGAACCATTTACTCACAGGTTAGACGATAAATGCAGAGCGCCCGCCACCTCCGGAAACTGTCCAAGATATCCGAAGCACACGGCCTTTGTCATTCTAGAAACCATGTCGATAACGCGAAAGGTAAAGAAGTCCGGGGAACGGACCAATTAGACGTGACCGGGTGCCGAATTAGGACCAGTCTGGTCACCCGTTGACACACCATCCATCTCTAGCCTCGGTCGGGACCAAATCGCAGGCTGCACCTGCCAGTCTGCTCATGTCGTGCTTTTGGGCGTCCATCCACAACCCACCTGCTTCCGCAGTGGCGGCTCCAGGGGCCTCGGTTGACAGCCATCAATTGATCGACCTTCCCGTGCCACTCTGCTCTGGCCCATCCATCAAATGGCCTTCCTCAGCATCGCGGTAGACGCAAATTTCCTTCTGTCTCGATTGGACACGCGACGGCAACAAAGACATTCTCGGTGAGGCGCGAAAGCCTTGCGATTTCCGCCCGCCTGTCATTTCCTCCTCTTTTCAGTCCTATCTTTCCCACGGTCCGTCGCCTAACCTAGTCTGCTGTCCACCATTCACCATCCCTATCGGCGCGTCGATAGCAGCGAATGGCATATCGAATTGCCATACAAACCAGCCATCAAAAGCACCTTGCCGCTTCAACTAGCTGAGCTGCTCAACAAAACGCAGACAACATAGATATCCAGGTGCGGCAGACGCTGGGCCAATCAGTGTCACCATGGCCGACTCCGTAGGTACGTCAACTTACTGTTTATCAACAGATATTGGTCCTACCAGGATGCTAATCAGAGCCGTTGCTGCCATCAGATCGTGTGTTCGTCCATGCCCTCAACACAGTCAAGAAGATCCCCAAGACCGGCGCATCACGGCCGCCGCCATCCGATCGCCTCCGCCTCTATGGCCTCTACAAGCAAGCGATGGAGGGGGATGTCGATGGTGTCATGGAACAACCCACCGCTGGGCCGTTCCTCACAGCCGAAGAATTGCACAGGGAGAGAGACAAGTGGGATGCTTGGAACTCGCAAAAGGGACTTAGCCGAACGGAAGCCAAGCGCAGATATGTGGAGGCGCTTATCGAAACTATGTACCGATATGCCAACACGTCGTACGTTTCTTGTATCGATTTCCATTGTCGCCGGCAAGGTTACTGATATGATATTGCAGTGATGCCATCGAGCTTGTAACCGAACTAGAGTTCGTCTGGAACCAAATAAAGCACAACTCTCCAAGCTCAACCGATTCATCGCCGAAGGCGCCCGCGTCCAGCAAGGCCCCTCGGACGTTCCAAGAACCTTTGAGTGGCACCGATGGCCCTATGAAAATATTGAGCCCCATGAGCGAGCAAGACGAAGCTGAATTGCGATCTCAACGTATGATGGACCTGGACGATGCCGTGGAAGAAAGCCGAGAGCCAGAAAGCCAAGACCAAAAGTCATCGCGATGGCAGAAAAAGGTCGAGCGCGCCGTTACTAAGCTGTCGGCAGAGGTTGCTGCTTTAAGAGAACAAATTTCGACTGGTAGGGAGTGGCGATCAAAGAAAGAGCGAAGCTTTCCTGCGTGGTTTGGCTGGCTTCTCTGGATATTCCTAAAGCATTTGCTTGTGGATTGCGTCATTCTTTCCATTGTCTTGATATGGATGCGGAAACGCAAGGACAGGCGCTTGGAAGACTTGGTCCGGTCTGCACTGAAGATTATACGAGAATACGTCCGAAATATTCTGCCGTCGAGGTGAATGAACGAAATTCGCTACAATAACCAATGACGGCACAACCCACCACGCTTAAGCTTGCCACAAACATCGCCAGGGGCGATGGTATCAAGAGACGGGCACGCTGCCTGCAGCATCTATGCCGTCTAGCAGATGCGTCTCTCGGGGGCGCAAATGCGTAGACATTTCCAGCATGCCCCAGACGTAACACCAACGTTGGGCACGCTTCTGTCCACCCCTCGCCAGGACAGAAATACACATATGGTGGACGAACAGTTCAAAACCAGGCTCTACTTGTGCAGAAACGCTAGATCTGCCTCTAGCGCTCAGCACCAGGTAAGCTGTCTTTAAGAGGTGGGATCGTCATTCTGTTTAATAGACGACTCATGAGGATTTACATGTACAAGTTATACCGGGAGGTGATTGTGTTATCAGGCGTGCCCAAGGCTGAAAAATATAATCCAAATAGAAGGAACATGGCGCATGTCGCCCATCTACCAACCCCAGACGCAAATGAGCTCAGGCATGATGAAGTTATGCATGTTAAACAGTCCCCCCGTACCCAAGTCAACTCGGACGCCAGCCAGTTCTCCCATCAAACGGGCAACTCGACAGCCGCCGCAGCTGCCCACGGCCGTCAAACGCATCTGATTCCGTGTCTGCCCAAATCACTACCTCCCCGTGCCACCTGCCTTCTCATCTCCTGTCCTCTCCAACTCTTCCACTCCAACCATTATATAACCGAAACCACGATACAATTCCCCAAAAAAGAAAGAAAAAAATGTCCACCCCAAAACCACCAACGCCCTCGTCCACGGCAAGCCTCCAAAACGACATCCCACCGCTCACCACGCTCCTGCCGGCCATCTTCGTCCCCGTAACAGGCGCCTTTTTCACCCACACGCCGCCGCCGGCCACGCGCGCCGCCCAGATCCGCGAGTCCATGGCCGCGCTGGACGCGCACTCGGCCCACGTGCGCGCCAACATCCTCGCGCTGACGGAGCAGGAGTGCCGCCGGGTGTCGCGCGACGCCGAGATC